>NC_034409.1:192208208-192320370 GCF_002078875.1 Numida meleagris | reverse complement strand
CCTCCCGCCGCGCCCCATTGGCCGCCTCGCGGCCCGACCCCCCCGCGATCCCCCCACCCCGCCCGGCGGTATCAGCACAGCACAGCAGAGGGCGCCGGGCCGCGGCCTTTATTGGCGTCACGGCGCCGTCAGCGCGCGCAGCAGGAGCGGGAAGTTGGGCGTGCCCCAGCCCGTCACCGGGTCCCAGGCGGGGCCGGCGCAGAAGCCCTGGCCTTGCACCGTGCCGTCCAGGCAGGAGAGGTGGCAGCCCTGCGTCACCTGCGGGACGGCGGCGGCGTGAGGCCCCCGCGGGGACGGGGCACCCCGCACCCACGCGGCACCGCGGGGGAGCCGGGAGCCCCGCACCCACACGCGCCCCGGGGGACGTCCCAACCCCCGCCCCGATGCGCTCCTGGGTGTAAGGAACACCCCCTCCCTCCCCACCCCCCCCTCGCCGGGGCCCTGCCCGACCCCTCCCCGAACGGGGACTCTCCTCCGGCCGCCCCCCGCCTCCGGCCCCGCAGCGCCCGGCCCCGCTCACGTCGAAGAGCGCGGCGCCGTGGCCCCGCTCCCGCAGGCGGTACAGCGCGGGGTTCAGGAAGCCGAGCGGCGGCTGCCCCTGCTGCAGGCGGCGGTCGTTGACGAGCGCCAGCATCCCCGCCACCACCGGCGTCGAAGCCTGGGAGGGGGGAAACGCCTCAGCACCGGGCGGGGCGAGGCAGCGCGCGGGACCCGCACGGCGCCCCGCTCACCGAGGTGCCCGACACCCAGGGCAGCGGCAGCCGGTTGGTCACCACCCAGTAGTTGTCCGACAGCGCTGCCAGGTCGGGGTACGCGCGGCCGCTGCTGTTGTAGTAGGAGCTGGGGGGCAGCTTAGGGGCGGAGCGCAGGAAGCTCCGCACCGCGTCGGCCTGCGGACACGGCCCGGATCAGCCCCGGCCCCGCTGGGCGCCGGGGAGCCCCGCGCCCCCCCCGCCCGCACCTGGTAGTCGGGCATGGGGAAGACGTTGCTGAAGCCGCCCCCGCTGATATAATCCGTCACTTCTGTCGTCACCAGGAACGGGTTCTTGAAAGCCGTGCCGCCGACGGTGGTCACGTAGGGGCTGAGGACGGGCGGACGCTGCGGCCCCCGGAGCAGCTCCCACAGCCCCGAGCCCCCACGGGGCCGGCGCCACGCACCCGCTGCCCCCACATCTGGCAGCAGAGCGGAGCCCCGGGGCCGCCCCACCGTTACCTCGAGGCTGGGAAGCTGGGCCGGAAGGTGTGGTTTCCCCCCGGCACCCTCCTGCACCCGGCACCGTCGTCACCTGAGGGCAGTGATGGGTGAGGTGCTGGCACCCACGCAGCGCTGGGCAGGGGGACGCTCCCAGCCCAGTGCCCACACGCACCCGAAGCAAAGAGCACAGTGAGGCCGCGGGCAGCCGCCTTCATGAACTCCACGTTGACGCGCTGCAGGTAGGCCTGCGACAGGCTGTCCTCGTCATCCCCGTAGCTGACGGAGTGCACCCAGGGCAGCGCCGACATGTTGCTGAGCAGCAGCAGCCATGCCAGGAAGGGCTCCTGGCTCTCGTGCCGCCCTGCAGGCACAAAGGCACTGTTTAGGGGGGATAGGGGTCACTGCGCCCAGAGTTCTGCCTCCTCCTGTCCCTGCCTGCAGAGTGCAGGCAGAGCAACTCAGTTGGATGCTGCTATGAGCTCCCGGCAGCACTGCAGCTGACAGCAGCATGACAGGAACGGCTCTGGCTCTGCCCACAGCTCTCGTGGAAGGGCTGCACCCAGCACACCTCTCCCCGCCAAGGCCCCTCCTGCCCTTCTCCCCACTCTACGCAGAGCACAGGGTCCCAGCCTTCCTACATTGCCTTGCAGCTGCTCAGTCTGTCCGTCCCCTTCCCGCACTGCAGGTGGCACAGAAGAGGAGGAAGACTACACAGAGCTTTGTGCATCAACAGATGTCACCACCAGGACAGAGCCAGCAGTCCTGGTGCGCTCGGTCCCTGGCCATCCTCTAATATGGGCAAACTACACTGTTCCACAGCACCAACACACATTGGTGCAGACTGGTTTGTAACCTGTGTCCCTCAAACTGCCCTTCATCCACCCTATGGCAGATTCACGGGCAAGAGGTCAGCCCTCCGTGGAAAGGCAGAGGAGTGAGGTGACTGCTTCACACGGCAAAGCCAGGGCAGGGTGTGGAATGCTGCAGGGTGCTGAGGATGGTGCAAGTTCAGGTATCCAAAACCAATGGATGATGCCTCCCCTAAGAGCCATCAGAGACCTTCAGCAGCACCAATGCTGGAAGCCCACTTAATATGTCCCCAAAGCAACTGGGAAAGCACAGCACCACGGCCCCTGTGAGGCACCAGATGAGGTACAACTCACACCAGCTGAACTGCGTGCAGCCCATCCCACACCCCTGGCAGAGAGCGAGTGCTTCCCTGAACAGCGGGCTGATGCATCAGTGCTAGATCAAGTAGGACACGTGGAAGCAGACAGAGGGCAAAGCGGGCCCTGGCAGGGGATCAGTACCTGCATTGCTGAAGACCCACGTGGAGACGTTGGCACCCGTGCTCATGATGTACTCCACATCCAGGCTGGCCTCCAGCCCAGCCCTGCCCTGGCCCTGGTGCCCAACCACACAGTCGACCTTGGTGCGGTGGGCAAAGCTGCTGCCAAAGAGCTTCATGAACACAGCCAGGTCAGCCTGGTGGAAGTACTGCTCCAGGAACTGAGGGGGATACAGAGGGACACCAAGTTCTTTCTCCCATCCTGCAAAGTTGGCTCAGTGTGCTTGTGGAACATTGGCTACAGCTCTAATCAGCTGCTGAACCCTCCCACAGCACCCTGGGACCATATGAGCCGCAGTGGGGCCCCAGCTCTGGGCTGCAAGCTGCTGCCGACCCCAGCTCTGGGCATTACCTGGGCACAGGCCTGGCTGTTGTTGGGCAGCAGTCCAATGTCTCCTTTCGTCATGTTGTATCGCTTCCGAATGACTGACGGCATCACACCCAGGTGGAAGGCTGCTCTCTGCCCATGGGACTCCACTCCCTCCTTGGCCCAGGCCCTGCTGACCACACTCCTCTCCGCAGGGAACCGGTGCAGGCCCCCCACTAGTCCACAAGCAAGGAGAAGGTGCCAGGGTACTGTGCTTTGGCAAGACACAGCCCTGCTCCCCCTCCTCACCCTGGCTGGAAGCAGGGCAATGGGAGCACCCATAGCACACTGCACTCTGTGTCCTCCTGGGCTGCCATTACCCCACTGCTGGGCAGCCGCCACCGCCCAGTATGTCGTGCTCTCCTTGTGCAAATGACTGCTGTGCTATGGTTTCCTCATGCGAGGAGCTTTCACCCCTCAGAGGCAGCGGCACAGCCAGACACCTGCACAGCCACACACATCTGCACAGCCAGCACCGAGCACCCTGTGCCAGGAACGCCAGTGGGAAGCACTGAGGTCACCACTTGCCTCCTCGGGGGGCACAGGGCAGCTGGGACACGGCCAGAGAACCACTACGCTCTGTGCACTGCGGTGGCCCCCTCCTGGCCAGGCAGTGCTCAGCCTCCCACCCGCATCTCTGCGCAGCCCCAATACCCCTGCACTGTACCGAAGTCGATGTGCTCTGCCAGCTCCTCAGGAACAGCGTAGGGGCGCGGGGAGCGTACCACGCTGCGCTGGCCCTTCACGTACCGGTGGAACTCGGCCCCAGGCAGGAGGCGCTCAGCCGTGCTGCAACACAAGGGACAGCCTCACGCTGGGACTCGCACCACCACCAGCACGGCCCGACCCGGCCCACACCCTGCTCGCCCTTTCCACCCTGCCTGCTGCTGGAAGGAGCCAGGGATGAGCGCCCCATCCTACCTGCACAGCCTTTGCGAAGCAAAGACTGCCCTCTACACCCGGGCTGAGCATCACAGAAGCCAAGTGGAGCTCACCCCAGCCCTGCCCCCGGCCCTCCTGGGGGGACACCGTGACTCCAAAAGAGGGCACGAGGAGGCACGGGGCGGCCCAAGCACCTGTCTCGTACGCGCACCCAGCCTGATGTGCTCTGGGCCAGCGGGCTGTGGCTCCCCCAGCACCGGGAGCACGAAGCAACCAGCTCTGGTCCACGGAGCCCCATCGCCCAGGAGGGAACAGGGCTCAGCCCCCAGCTCCTAGTGCCTGGGGCAAAGCGCATCCCAGCGGGAGGGCCGGGTCCGGCTGCTCCACCGCTGCGGCACAGCACAGGGCTCACCTCACCGGCATGCGGCACTCCAGGAAGTCGAGAGTGGCGACGCTGCGGCAGTCCTCGACGCCGTGGCCCTGGAGCCACTTCAGCACGGTCATGAGCGTGGCCGGGGAGGGCTGCACGAGGTCCCGCAGCTGCTCCAAGGACAGGTATTTGCCTGCGGGCACACGGAGTCAGCGCGCGACGCGGAGCGCGGCGGGGCCGGCGGCGGCGGGCGCGGTCGTTACCGTATTGCGGGGAGCGCGGCTCGGACACGGCACGGACGAGGCGGGCAAGGCGCGCGGTGCCGCGCTGCCGGAGCGCCAGGGTCAGCTGCACGCCGTGCTCGGGGCTCACGCGGCCGGCGAGGGCCCAGCCGGGGGGCGGGCTGCGGGCGGACCGTGAGCGGGGGCGGCGCGGGGGGGCTCCGCGCCGGCCCGCGGCTCCCAGAACGGCACCTACCGGAACGGCTGGTCCCGCTCCGGAGCCCGACCCCCGGCGCAACAGCTCCAGGCGGCCGCGCACAGCGCCAGCACGGCGGGGAGCGCCCGGCACCTGCGGCGGGCAGGGGTCAGCGGGGGTAAGCAGGGGACCGAGGGTCGCGCCCTCCCACCCCGGCCCCGCGCCCCCGTTACCCCCGCGCCATCCCGCCACGGCGCCCGGTCACGTGAGTGGGCGCATGAGTCCCCGTCACGTGAGGAGGCCGCGGTCACGTGGCGGGTGGGCCCCGGCCCCACCAACGGCGGCGGTGCGGGGGCGCGGCTTGTGTGGGCCGGGGCGGTTTGCGATCCCGGGCCCGGAGCGCCGCCCGGCTCATCCCTCTCCTTTTCTGGGTCGCCGCTGTAATGTCTCTGCCGGACCCTATGGGGCGGACTGGTCTAGAGGTTGCCCCGGGGCAGGGCTCGTACGAGGCCAGTGGGACAGAGGGGTCCGTGCGAGACCGGGCCCGGCAGCCACCCAGCAGGGGCGGGCAGCGTAGGGCTGGAGGACAGGGCTGTGCCTGCCCGAACCTCGCTGCAGTGAGGGGGGTGGAAGGTAAAGGCTGCCCGCGGGGTCTGCTCCTCAGTGCCCGCTCTGCAGTGAAGGGCCGGAAGCAGACAGGTGGGCTGCGGGCTGCAGGGCACATATCCAGGCCTCTCTGCGGGGTCCTGGGCATCACCCGAGTGCCCAGGAGGAGCTGGAAGGCGTGGAGCACACCTGCGTACCTGCGCACCCGGGGCCGCAGCTGCCCCTAGCACTGCTGCCACCACCTGGGGCTGCCCACAGGGGCCCGGGGGAGCTGAAGTTGTGGGGTGCCCCAGTCAGTACAGGGAGGGCAGGGATGGAGCAGCCTCCTCACAGACCTGTGGGAGGGGGCAGCGGGAGTCATAGCCGTGTCACCAAGCAGTTCATCTTGGCCTGTCCAGCTGGCGCTGTCACTGCAGCTGCTTGGCTCCCAGTACTGCTGAGCAGCAGCTCTCGGTTTCCTGGGCTTGTTCTCTTGGATATTCCCACATTAGGAGCTGTCCTAATTACTATCACAAAAGCAGGATCATGATACTTGTGTGTCTTGGGGTTGTGGAAAAGTCAAGTACCTTTTGCCACTGCTGAAGGGAGCTCTGGAAATGGTGCCATGGAATTTGTCAGCCTGCCCGTGAGCTCAAGGGCAGCCCTCAGGGGCTACCTCAGAGGCAGAGATGAGGTGAGGGTGCCATGACCCCACTTGCCACCATGGCTTGGATCAACAAGTCCTTGTCCCAGCCACAAGTGCAGATGTGCTGCTTGCAGCAGCTCCAGGAACTCCTCCTTCCTTTCCTGCTTCTGCAGAGCACTGTCCAAGCCAGAAAGAGATGGACAATGGGAAAACCACCTGCCTGGGCTGGGCTGCCATCTCTCCCACGCCAGAGCCACAGCGTGGCTGTCCAGAGCAGCAGCTGCTGGCAAGAGGCAGAAGCGCTCTCATGCTGCAAAGAGTCATGAGGCACCACTGGAGCCATGGCTGCTGAGTCTGGGGCAGGAGGAGTGAAGGTCTGTGGCTGTAGCAGTCTCACCATTCTGCCTCCTGCCCTCAGCCCTGTTGTGCAGGCAGTGCTGTTCCAGCCACATCGGTTGTGCAGCTGAGGGTGGAAGTGCCACGTGCCCAGGCAGGCGGTGCCTGATGCAGGCCTTGGTTCTGCTCCTTTTGGGTGAAGCAAGGCAGCTAAGGGATCTAGTGGGGCTGAAGCGCAGTTCTTCCTGTTCACAGAACAGCATTCAGCATCTCACTGACACTGGGAAATCCACCCACGTTCCTCAGCCCCCATTTGGGGGGGTACTTCCCCTGCCACCTGGAGGACAGCTCTCCTGTCCTGTAGGGATCCACTGCTTCATACCCACTTTCTGCAGGACACCAGCTCTCCTCTTCGGGTGTTACCCATAGCGTGAGTGTCTGTGCAGAGCCCTCGGGCATTTCTGGTGCCTGCAATTGGAAACACATGTGGGGCCACTCAGAGTTTCCATGCAGGCAGCACGGTGCGGTTTGCAGCAGCTGGAGCTGGTTGCCCGCCCAAAGTTGTGCAGTTGCACCCTGTGGGGCTGGGGGGAAGAGCAGGGGAGTGGGGGGACAGGAAGGGGCTGGGCTCAGTGGGTGCAGCTTTGAGGGGACATGGGACCCAACACAGTGGGGAGGGTCAGGGACTCTGCTGAGCCCCATCTCCCAGCCTTGTCCATGGAAAGAGCTCTCTGCTGTGTTGTGGAAAGGCTCCTGAACCACACAGGACAGCTGCCAACCCTGTGTGCAGGGGTCTCCTGGCAGGAGGTGGCCCCACATATGCTTGGGGCATACAAGGAGGTGCAGGCAGACCGTGATCCTTGTGCTAGGCCACGTCTGCCTGCTCCCAGCCATACCGCTTCCTGGTCCTGCTCCTGGGTGCACAGCACATGCCCTGTGCCTATCCCCATCCCGGCTCACCCTTCCCCTCGCCCACGTGTGGCCCAGTGCCCTGCTGCTGGCTCCTGGCCCCCGGGGCTGCGTGGCCCCAGCCGACGGCTGCAGCTGCAGGGAGGGGATGTGCTGCTGCTCAGCGCTGACGCGCGTTGGCCAGGGGCCTGAGGCACTGCTGAAGTGCTGCAGCCCACCCGGCCGTCAGCTGCGTGCAGCTTGGGGCAGGGCTGTAAGTGGGATGAGATTTGCGGGAGATTATTTCCTGGAGCTGTCTGGCCAGCAAAGATTATGGAGCTCTGGCAGAGCTAATTACTCTAACGAGCATCTGCTGTCAGGGCTGCAGCAGGCTGGGATGGGAGAACCTGAGCAGCCAGGGGTGCTCCCAGGGTGTCCCAGGTGGGGCCCTGCCCGCCCCCAACGTGCCGTAGGTGCCATTCCTATGAGTGAAGCTGGGCAGGATTACCTGTGGTTGGGCAATGCTGGAGAACAGCCAGAGTCACCCTCAGCCTCAGCCCTGGCGTCGTGTTTATACCGTCAGGGAGATGGAGGTGCTGGGTTATGTGATTAAAGCAGCACAGAAGAACAGTGGCAGGCAGGGGAGCCCCGTTAACCCATACAGAGGGAACGCCTGTGCCCAGCTCTGCTCAGGGCTGTGACAGCAGGGATCGCTCCACAGCTGAAGGTGGCACCCACCAAAACGAGTGCAGGAGTGGTTCTCCTGATAAGCAAATAGAAGTACTGCTTAGCATGCAGGGCACGCCCTGAGAGGCAGAACATAGAGCGTTTTAGAGTCACACAAGACTTAGTAGAGGATGTGAGAAAAGAGAAGGATCAATGCAGTTTGGAGAGGAAAAAAAGTGTGAAAACAAGGAAAAGGGGATAAAAGCAGCTGTAAATGGATTGGTGGTCAGCATGTTTGTTTGGCAATACCCTGCATTGGGCAACAGCACAGCCTGCCCTGTCTGCTTCTTAAATCCCACTGCAAAGTGTTTTCCTTGGGCTCTATTCTGTGTGCATGTGTGTCCATGGAAGCTGAGTCAGCAGCTACGGTTGGATCGCATGTCCTAGGGCCCGTGGTGCCAGCCTCCCAGCAGGTGGATGCAGGGTGTCAGTGCATGTCCTTGCTGGCAATGTCAGTGCATGTCATTCCTGGCAGTCTCCGTCTGGGCTGGGCAATGGGCAGAGCGCCCTGGGAGTTGGGCTGTGTGTTGCCCGGGGTGAGCCTGCAGCAGGGAGGGAGCAGGGCAGTCTCAGCTTGCACAGGGTCTGGGGACAGCTGAGCCCCCCAGGGGTGCCTGTGTGCGTCTGTGATGGAGAACTGCAGGTGAGAGTATCCAGAGGCCAGCGGGAGTGGGGCTGTGCTCGAGGGCCCATATGTTGGGTCCCAGCACCTGGGGGCAGCTGCTGGACAGTGGGGTGCCCGAGTCTGGCTGCCACAGAGACGCAGCTCGTGCACGTGCATTCCCTAGGACGGTTTGTCAGCTAGAGAGGGCAGCCAGGTGAGGCTGCAGTGCTGTCAGTGAGTGCTGTGTGTCTGCACTGCTCTGCGTGCCCTGCTTGGTGTGTGTGACTGCACACCTGTGCTGTGCTGGGGGCATGCTCAGCCTCACCACTGCTCAGCCTGCTGAACACGAATGCTAAAAACAGATATAACATTATGTTAGGTATCAAAAGAGCCAGCACTTGGGGTCTTTGAGCCAGGGACAGCCCAAAGCCAGTGGGCCATGAGGAAGACATATAACAGGATGCTTTCTTATCGAGTTGCCAGCCTGGCAAGGTCCATATATCCTCACCTGAACTACTTTCATTATAATACTGAAAATCACACCCACAGGCAAAAAACACTCCTGCCCAGGTGAAGACACCTCCCCTGAGCACATTTGATAGTGGAAGTACGGAGTCAGCATTGTTACAATTGTATGTAAATCACCGACCACTCATCGCCAGGAGGACGGGCTGGACAAACTCTGTGACTTTTGTGTATAAACATAGCACAGATAGTTCTGCTTGGTGTGCTGGGTTTGTGGGAAACCACTGCACAGCCAGGCATGGGCAATCGTGAAATAAACAAACGATGTCTGTTCTCACTGTATGACTGCTGACCTGCACACGGGGCGACGAAATCTGCTTTTTGGGCATGGACCGGGGTGCATAGAGTGGTGCAGCCTCACCTGCCGGGCTTGGCAGCCACTAAGAGAGAAAACCTGCAAGACGCAGCCACTGAGAGGAGACGTGCATGGCGCAGCCGTGAGGAGAGGAGATGTGCACAATGTGGTTATGCATGCAGATGCAGGCATCTTGGCGAGGGCAGCAGCCAAGCCTGTATGTGTACAGCAATGCAGGTACAGCTGCAGCACACCTTGCTGGAGAGGCTGGGCATCCAGACCGGGCCCACAGTGTGTGTGCAGTCTCTATGCACCCTCTGTAGTGCTGAAGTCTGAAATTGCTGCGTGTCCTGTCTTGGCCAAGGCCAGGAGGCAGGCAGCCGGGCTGGGCAGCAGGGATCCTGGAGTTGCCTGCTCCCAGGACAGAAAGCAGCACTATGCAGCCTCTGTGTCCCCAGCAGTCCCAGCTCTGCCAACATGAGCCCAGGGTCAGGCCCACAGCATGTTGCTGGGTTCCCCAGCGCTGCCTCCCATCCACCAGCCCTGACAACGCTTCTCTCCAGTACCTGCAGGGCCATGATGCCAGCATGGCATACACCTAGAGCAGCAGTGATGATGCTGATCGAGGACTGGATCAGGCCCTGGACAATCTGATCTAGCTGCGGATGTCCCTGTTCATTGCAGGGGAGTTGGACTAGATGACCTTTAAAGGTCCCTTCCAACTGTAAGGATTCCACGATTCTCTGATTCTATGTCAAGCTCTGTACAAACAAGTGTGGTTTATTAAGGCATTTCTTTGAGAAGTTGGCACTTGGGTCCAGGCTGTGCTGGAGCGGCCCAGTGTGCGGGCCGACAAGCAGCGCCCAATACATGCAGCTCAGCGAGACACGATACAAAAGTACAAACAAAGTAGAAAACAGGAATCATAGTACAATGTGTAAAAATAAATAACTGGAGGCTTGGCTCCTGGCTGGGCTCAGCAGCACACGGCTGTAACTCCCAGACCAAAGTGGGGCCATGTTTCTGACCCTACCCTACATGGCATGCAGGGGTGACCCGTCCCAACGTGCAGAGGGGAGTGGGGCTGCTCAGCCACCCTGGCACTGCGCAGGGCTCATGCAGCCCCTCAGGGTGCCTCTGGGCCATCCCTGTGCCGAACAAGGTGGAACGCATCCTCCCCTCCCAGAGCCACCTCAGCTCCCCATGGGCCTCAGGCATGGCCCTACGGCCTTCCCGGTGCCACTCCATTCTGGCCCTCTGTTGTCAGCCAGGGCAGCTGCCAGCACTGGGGACTTGTGGGCATCACGGGGGCCTGGGGTCTGGGGGCAGCGTGGTGTTGGGGCGCAGGGCTGTGCTGGGACCTGTGGTGTGCGGAGATGGGGCTGCAGGCACAGGTGGTTCTGAGTGGGATGCACAGGGGCAATGGGAAAAAGTGGTGATTTTTGGCTGCTGTGATAAACACTTGGGGCTGGGGTGACCAATGAGAGTGCAGCCACTGGTGCACACAGGCTTTGCACTTGAGACTACAGAGTGGGTCTATGAAAAGTGTGATAGGAATGAAATTCCAGAATACCGAAAGCAGCCCCAGATCCCCTTCTCAGACAGCTGGGAGTCCTCCCAGGCTGTGCACTTGGGGCTGCCGTGGCTCACATGCCAGGCTCCTGACTCTCACTCTGCACCTGTAACTGCGTATGGGTCACAGCACCCTGAGCACTCAGGGCCGCAGTGCCTGGCACAAGGACAGCACTCCCAGGGCCATGCCATGTGCTGCGGGCTGAGGTGAGCGCTGCGCGGGGGCTGACACCAGCTGTGAGCTGACACCAGCTGCAAACAGTGCTGGCCTGAGGGTGGGGACCAGCCCCAACGATGTGTGGCTCTTCCTATTCCCACAATGCGACATGAAGGAGCAGCGCAGCGCAGCCCCTGCGCAGATGCACTGGGAGACTCCAGCAGTCACTCATGTTGTGGAGGTGGCCCTGGTGTCCCAACCTGTCCTGGTGAGCACTGCAGGCTCCTGGGGAGCCCTGCTGCCTGCATTCCACGCTGTATCAGGACAGCTTGCTGGCTGCCACCACATCAGCCTCAGGCCACGTGGCTTTTGAGGGTACCCCCACCCATGCTCCCCTGCAGCTGCAGGCCGGCCACCAGGCCAGGGGCAGACAGAGTGAGAGGAGGTCACAGAGCAGCTGCCCTGCTGCCCTTCCAATGGCCTGGCCATCCTGGGGTCAGCTAATGCAGTTCTGGCATTGCTCCTCCTGCCAGCCATGCCGCCAGCCTGGTACCTGGGCAGTGCCTGTGCCCAGTGCCAGCCTGCAGCCCCAGAGGGCAGCCACACAGCCATATCCCAAGGCCCTCAGCCCTAGGAAGGTGAGCCCTTACGTGGGGCAGATGCAGTGGTGGGAGGTGGAGGGGCCTTTGGGACCTTAACAGATCCCCTTTCCCTCCACCAGCCATGGACAGGCAAGTAGATAATGGGCACTGCCTCCTCCTCCCTGTCCAGCTAGGCCTGGGATGTGTTTCAGAGGTTCAGCGAGCAGCATCAGCCACCTTGCTTCCCGCAGTCCTGCAGGCTGCTGCAGCTGTGCCAGCTGAGCAGTGAGTCCCTGGCCCTGTGAGCTCCCACGGGGATGGGGCCAGCAGGGATGGGCCAGCCCCTCACTGCATCTGGGCTGCTGCGTGGCTGGGCAGGTGGCTGGGGTAGAGCAGGGGCTGCAGGCGGCAGCACCCTGGCCCAGCAGGGCAGGAAGCACCGCTCTGCTCCCAGCCCCTCTCAGAGCACAGAGTACCACGAAGCAGCAGCGTGCCAGGCACTGGTCTGGGACACCACGAGCAGTACAAGGAACCATGCCTTGGGGTGCTGGTGCTGGGCTCAGCAGTCCACAGGACATCAAAACGAGCGCTGAATCTGCCAGACCACAGGGAGTGACAAGAGTCAGCAGTCCCAAAGCACATGGGAACCCACAGCACGTGGGGCCCTGGGATGGGCAAGGTGCTGGGAAAGCCAAACCAGTACCGTGCCGAGCAGCCCTCGGCTTGGCCCCGCTCTTGGCCCTGTGTCTGCAGGGGAGGGCGGGGGAGTCCATGGGCCCAGGCCTAAATCCTGAGCTCGGCCTCCTCAGAGGGCTCCAGTGAGTGCTCAGCGCTGATGGTGGAGGCGGACGGCCCCTGTGAGATGCCGAAGGGTGAGACCACAGGGGAGCGGGCAGCCAGTGGGGACAGCGAGGGGGAGAAACTGGGCGACATGGCAGAGGAGGAGATGGAGCCCTCGTGGCTGATGGGCGAGCGACGCAGCGATGACGGGTGCGGGAAGGTCCTGCCTGCTGGCGGCTTGGGGGGCACAGACTTGGCGCCCGGGTGGGCCACAGAGGTGATGAGAGGTGGGGGGTCGATGCGGGGCTTGGGCTCTGCCTTGGGCTTGGTCGGGAAGGGCTTGCGCAGGGAGCTCTCATCCTTGAGGCGGGCGATCTCCGTGAAGACGCTGGCCAGCGGCTGGAACTGGGGGCACCAGTTCAGCAGGTAATCCCAGTTGTAGCTGCCACGGAGCTCCTCGTCACTGGCCACGATGGCGGTGAGCGAGCCTTCCACAGAGGGCTTGCCATCCTCTGGGAAGGTATAGTCCTGGGGCTGGGAGGAGACGCTGAGGCCGCAGCGCACACCAAGGAAGGCACTGCCTCCCCCATCCTCGCGGTACAGCTGCGAGGTGGGCCCCGGCAGCAGCAGCCCAGAGCCCTTCTTGCTCTTGAACCACTGGGAGCTCTCCAGGGCGGCCGGCTCGCAGGAGATGTCGGAGAGCTGGTCGGCATCCTGCTGGATGCCGGAGTCGGGGCCGCGGGCCGAAATATGCTCCTGCATGGATGCTGTGATGCTGGCCACGCGTGGGTACTCGTTGATCATCCGGATCTCGTCGTCCTCAGCCGCCTCAGCAGAGCCCCTGCCGCTGGAGTGAGAGGGGTCCAGAGAGCCGCCCCGTGTATAGGGTCCCGCTGGCTCCCCCCCATACCCTGGCAGCGCTTGGTGGTAGATGTGCTCGCCCCCGGGGAGTGCTGGCTCCTCGTGGCCCAGCTTTTGCAGAGAACTGCTCTGCACACGGGCCAGTGGCCTGTCCCCCTCCGTCTTCTCGTGGCCCCGGCGGTGACGGGAGCGGACCAGTGCCAGCACGATGGCCACGGCGGCCAGCACTACCACAACACCCAGCGAGGCAGCCACAGCCACCAGCAGCAGGTTGAGATCCGGAGCCAGGCCGAAGGAGGTGTGCGTGACGTCGATGGTGACCTGTGCGGAGGCTGAACGGGAGGCTGGCAGGGGGCTGCGTGCCTGCACCTCAAGGCTCATCTCACGGGGCTCCCTCTTGGTGCGCCCAGCCCCGGCCTGGGGCTGGCTGTCCACCCGCAGGTAGATGGTGCCTGTAGTTTGGTTGATGGCAAAGTACGGCGAGGGCTTGGCCAGGTTGTACAGCACAACACCGTCAGCCCCCTCGTCCTCATCTGTTGCCAGGACCCGCCCAATGCTCTGCCCCTTGTGGGCACCCTCAGGGACCTCAAAGCTGAAGGTGGGGCTCAGGAAGATGGGATCGTACTCATCCTCCCCGGTCACCAGCACCCGCACGGTCACCGTAGCGGAGGCGTTGCCTGCATCTGTGGCCCTGACGAGGAGCTGGAAGGCTTTGGCTCGCTCATAGTCGAAGGTGAGCCGGGAACGCAGCTCCCCGGAGCTGCTGTTGATGGCGAAGGCGTCTCGGCCCTCTGCCACACCAGGCCCCCCCACCGGCTGCTCCAGTACCGCATACTGCAGCTCCCCAAATACACCGGTGTCTGTGTCGATGGCACGCAGGGTGGTGACAAGTGTGCCCGGAGGCAGGTTCTCCCGCATGCTGGCACTCAGCACCTCCACTGGGAAGTACGGCTTGTTGTCATTGACGTCCTTCACCTCAATGGCTACAGGCACCAGTGCAAAGTGCCCACCTGGCACATCCATGGCCTGCACCACAAGGGCGTGCAGTGCCTGGGTCTCCCGGTCCAGGGGCCGTGCCAGGGACAGGGCACCTGTGCTCTCATGGATCTGGAAGAGCCCGTGCTGGTCACCCGAGCTGATAGTGTAGTGAACGTGGCCGCGGGGCCCTGAGTCGGCGTCGTGGGCCGTCACACGGAGCAGCTCTGTGCCAGGAGGTGTGCTCTCGCTCACTGCTGTGCGGTATTCAGCTCGGGCAAACACAGGTGGGTTGTCGTTGACATCCTGCACAGTGATGAGCACGGGCACTGTGGTGCTGCGCTGCGGCAGGCCCCGGTCCAAGGCAGCCACAGTGAGATTGTAGACTGGTATGGCCTCAAAATCCAAGGGCTCCACAAGCACCAATGCACCCTGTGTGCGGAGGTGTCCCCCTGCCCAAGCCACCCGGCTCTCCACCTGGAAGGCATTGCCACCATTGCCACTGACAATGGTGTAGTCGAAGCCAGCGTTCTCCCTAGAGAGGTCGGCATCACCTGCATCTAGCGTCAGCACAGTGGTTCCTGGTCGCAGATCCTCAGGGACGCTGGCATTGTAGTGTGGCACCTGGAAGATAGGGCTGTGGTCATTCACATCAAGCACCTGAAGTTGAACCGTGGCCCAGGACGAGAGACTGGGGGAACCATGGTCACGGGCCTCCACCACCAGTTCCAGGGTGGGCTGGCTGGCATCAAATTCCACTGGTCGGATGGTGAACAGGGTCCCTGTGAGGGCACAAAGACAGAGTCAGCATGGAGGGCCAGAAGGGAGCCGGGCAGGGTGTTAGGGTTATTGGCTGGAGGGCAGGCATGCGGGATGCGGTGGTGGCGGGATGTGATGGCTACAGCCCCACGTCTGCCTCCCTGGCCACTCCAGGCCTGGTGAGGGGAGAGCACGAGGGCCCCTTCCTCTACAGGAGCTGCCAGAGCAACCCACAGCGTGAGCCCCCTGTAGCAGTCAGCCCCACGCACCATTGTTGGGGTCAATTGCAATGTCAAGGCTGGGCACGGCCAAGTGGAAGGTGATGTCCCCATTGCTGCCCGAGTCCATGTCAGTGGCGCTCATAGTGAGAAGGATGCTCCCTGCAGGCGTGTGTTCCGGCAATGTCACCTGGAAGAGAAGGAAGCTCTGGTCAGCACCAAGTCTTTGTGTGGGCACTGTCCCCATTCCCCTGGAGCTGGCCAGCAGGGCTGGGAGAAAACCTGGAGCTGGCTAGGGCAGCCATGGAGAGAGTAACCCAGTTCAGTGCTAGCCAAGGCCTTCCCCACCTCTGCACCAAGGCTGTGGGTGGCACCTGTAGGCACCTGTCCCACATGCATAGCACACAGCCTTGAGTGTGTGACTTCTGAGCTACGACAGCATCCAGTTATTGATCTTTTTCTCTGCTGATCCCAGTGCTGTGTGCTTGGTCTCAGCCTTCGGAGCACACTGCAGTGACAGCAGGAGAGGTGCTGGGATGTGGACGAGGCCCAGAAGGACAGGGACCAGGGTAGGCTCAGATCCATCCTCAAGGTAATATCTGTGCCCCATAAGGCCAGGAGAGCCAGGCAGTGCACAAGGGCAGCAGTGGGGCTTGTGCAGGTCAGCCAGTGTTGTCTGGTACACACATGCTCATGAGTGAGTGCGGGCAGTACCTGGTAGAAGGCCTGGCTGAAGGCTGGTGCGTTGTCATTCATGTCCTCCACGATGACGGTGAGGTTGGCCTCGGTCTCGTGGCGGGTGTCAGAGGCACGCAGCGTGAGGGTGTAGTGGCTGCGCTGCTCGTAGTCCAGTGGCCCCGTCAGGGCAATGCGTCCCCCGTACCGCAGCACACTGAAGGTACCCACGGCATCACCATCCAGCACGAGGGTGTAGGAGAGCGCGGGGCCCGAGTCCACATCGTTCCCTGTCAGCTGGGCTATCTGGGTGCCGAGCAGCATGTCTGTGGAGAGGCGAGGCATGAGCCAGCATCCCCATCTCCTCAGCGGCACTGGCTCATGTGGGGGAGAAACCTGAGTACTGGGGACAGCAGGGAGATGCTGACACTGAAGGGGCAGGTCCTGGGAGTCAGGGAGGGGGACGGCATGAATGCTGAAGGCAGAAAGCTGGCAGGGCAGGGTTGTGCAACCAGAGTCCTCGTGGTTTGGGGCCAGAGAGGAGCTGAATTCAGCTGGTTCCCTCAAGACACATAGCTGCACAACCCCCTGGCATCAGGATGTCACAGATGGGGCAGTGCTGGAGGGTTGGTGAAGCTCAGCCAAAGGGCCAGCACAGACCAGCCCTTGGCAAGGGAACAGACCCGCTGGGGGCTTCTCTCCCACCCACAGGCGTCCACCACAGCTCAGCTCCTGCTGTTAGCAACGCGCTACCTCATAGGGCTGAGAGGCACTTACTTTCCGGGACCCGCACCTCCCAGGGAAATGGAATGGTGGGGCTGTTGTCATTGATGTCCATCACCACAACTGTCAGCGTAGCAGAGCCTACAAGAGGAGGTGTCCCTCTGTCCATCGCTGTTACCACCAAACTGCAGGAAAGCACAAGGGCACAGCACAAGGTTCACAACCGCATGGCAGGAGCAGTGGATGCACGCGCTGCATCTGGAACAGGGGGACACTGCATGTGCACAGGTTGGAACGTGTACATATTGTAGTAAAACTGCACAGAATCTGGAGTGTATGGGGTAATGGATGTGTACAGAGCATCTGGAGTGGGTCAATGGACGTACACCCATCATGTCTGGGTGTGTATTTGAAGGGCAGTGGGTTTTTGTCCAGTACCTAGAGCATATGAGCAGGCCATGAATGTGGGCACAAGTGTCTGGAGCACCTGGTAGGCAGTGGATTAATGCACAGACATGGCAGGTCCACATGCACAGTTGGGGGCTTTCGCAAGGGGGAGGAGTGGATGCACCCATAGCGTTTTCAGTATGTGAAAGGAGCTGGAGTCTGGGATGTGTACGGGAGAAGATGTGGGCAGAGCAAGTGGGGTGAGCACGGGACAGATGTCAGCACTTGGGGCATATTTGGGAGCTAGGGAACATATGGAGCCTTGGCTTGAGTGGAGCAGTGATGGGTATGTGAATGGAATGAATACCCTAGGCCTTTCCATGCATCGGAAAAGGGGAGGTAGATGTGGAGCAGTGGAGCATGGATATGGCAAAGGGAATGAGGTCTGGGTGGGGTGGTGGAAGTTGTTCCTTGTATCTGGGCCATGCTCGTGTATAGAGGTAGGGGAGGATAAACTCATCTTACATAGTTGTGGTTAGACTGACTGGAGGATTAAAGAACGTGTACATGTGGTGAGGGATCCAGAGGACTTGGACTGAATGCAGGGGGACTTGCAGGAGGGTTGAGATCGATGCATAGCTCCTGGGGGACACATGGTAGCGCAGGAGGGTGCAATGTGTGGGAGTGAGCAGAAACTGAACAGATCTAACCTGGATTAAACAGGCAGGAAAGGAAATGGATGCAACTACTGAAGAGTCCACTGCCCTCTCCACAGTCTGCTCAGATTTGCAAAGGCTGAACGGAGCTCAGGCTCTTCTCACGGCCATCTGTCATGCCCTCAGTACCATTTGCTACCCAGGTTACCCCTTAGTCCAGGATCGTGCTGTTTGACAACAGCTTGGTGTGGCACCAAGTAGCAAAGTATCCTCTGCAACTCTGGGGATGCTGCTCCTACGCCCCTTTCATATCTTTGGAACAAGTTGGTCTGGCCCTACTCACCGGGTCTGGGACCAGATCTCCCTGTCCAGGATGGCAGCAGTAGTGATCGTGCCGGTCTGAGGATCGATGTGGTATAAGCCTGTCATTGGCAGGGACTGGTTGATGGCGTAAGTCACCTGCCCATTCATTCCCTGATCCAGATCATCCGCTAGGACCTGCAAAGCCATAGGAGAGATTCAGCAGTGCAGTCTGGAGCGCGTACACAACGGATCTCCAAAGCTAGACACAGGGATCCACAGGGGCCAGCCTTAGGCCCATGGCACAGCCCCCACCTCCTTCCCCTGGCAGAGGCAGCCGGGGGAACAGATGTCCCTGTTTTTGCCCCCAGTGCTACCTGGATGACCGGGGAGTCATAGCTCTGGGACTCCCAGATGAATGCCACGTAGTTCTGCAGCTGGAAGCGTGGCAAGTTGTCATTCACATCTTGCAGGTTGAGGTTTATGGCCGTAAAGCCGAAGGAAGCTGTTGTCTCTGCCTGGACCACAAGGCGCAGCCGGGGGCTGGCTTCAAAATCCAGGCTGCTGGAGTCCTGAACCGAGATGGCACCTGGAGAGACAGCAGGGTGCGGGGAGAAGGGGCAAGTGATGCACCAGCACACCCAGCCCTCACCTTCTCTTTTGTTCCCTTGCACTTAGTCCATCCCTCTGTCAGTCCGTCCATTCTCAAATAGAAGAAGCAGACTGAGCTTCCTTCAAACCAAAAGTCTTTTCATGAGCCACAGTGAGCTGCTCTGCTGATAAATTCTGCACAACGCTCAGGACAGACACCTAACATTCACATTAAAGCATGCAATAGTTGTCCCAGTGGGGACATCATCTGGTATAGAATCATAGAATCATGGAATCCTTAGAGTTGGAAGGGGCCTCTGGAGGCCATCTAGTCCAACTGCCCTGCAGTGCACAGGGACACCACAGCTGGATCAGGTTGCCCGGGGCCTGGTCCAGGCTCACCTTGACAGTCTCCAGGGATAGAACACCAACCACAACACTAGGTAACCTGTTCAGTGCCTCACCACTGTCATGGTTTTATGATTTTTGGTTATCAGTGATCCACATCATAGCATCATGTAGTGCACTGGGAGTTAGAGTTAATGCTCCAGTTCCATGAATTGTCGATAGAAGAACAGCCTCTCCCAGAGGACAGTTTGCTCTTCTGTTTCTGTTTTCCGATCAGAGGGAAAGATAAAAACTGTTCACATATCATGAGATGTGGCCGAACCAGCCCGTAAACCGCTGACAGTCACCCTCACTGTAAAAGATCTTTTCCTTATATCCAACTTAAATCTACCCTCCCTGAGCTTGAAGTGGCCAGTTTAGAAAAGAACTGACCCATGTCAAGCTCCATACTGCAGAGCTAGCTCATCAAGCTCTAGTCTAAAGTCAACTATTTGTCCAGACTGAATCCATACAAAGAGACTGAAGGGCTGCACAAGGGGCCTGAGGGGACACATCCACATGAGCGTGGGCTCTGGCAATGACATATCGCTGTTCCACCCAGGAAGGTCGCGGGGCTCCTAAAAGATCTACTAAAATAGACCTAGGTAATTAGTGCATTGGGCAGTCAGCAACAGCATGAAGTTCAACAAAGGAAAATGTCAGGTTCTGCACCTGGGGTGGAGTAATGTTGGATGCAGGCACAGGCTGGACAGCAGCGCTGCAGGAAGGAGCCTGAGGGTGCTGGTGACAGCAGGCTCAGTGTGAGCCAGCGGTGTGCCTAGGCAGCCAAGAGGGCAAACTGTATTCTGGGATGCACTAAGCAAAGCACAGCCAGAAGGTCAAAAGAAGTGATGCTCTGTTATGTTTAGCACTGGTGTGGCCTCACCTTGACTGCTGTGTGCAGTTCTGGGCTGCACAATATAGAAGTATGCCAAGTTACACAAAAGCATCCAGATGAGGGCAACTAAGCTGATAAAAAGGGCTGGAAGGCAAGGGGAGAGGCCGAGGGCACCGGAGTTATCTAGTTTGGAGAAATGGAGGCCAAGAGGTGACCTCACTGCTCTCTGAAACTTCCTGAGGAGGGGAAGTGGAGACGGAGATGCTGGTCTCCTTCCTGGTAACACCAATGGCAGGGTGCATGGGAACAGCACAGAGGTAGGCATGGGGAGGGTCAGGCTGGGCATTAGGAAAAATCTCTTTATCACGAGGCTGGTCAGACACTGGATCAGGCTTCACGGAGAGATGGTCGATGCCACATGCCTGTCGGTGTTCAGGAGGCACTGGATAATAATAACAAGCTCTAACTTTTGTTTATCCCTGAGGTGGTCAGGGAGTTGGATTCAATGGTCTTTGTGGTTCCCTTCTGTTCTGTTCTGTTCTATGCTATGCTATTCTATACTAACGACTGGCAGCATTCCCGGTGATGCATCCAAACATAACGAGGAGGAACTGGCTCATTGCTGCAGCAGAGCTTAAAGCCAAAGGCATCGTGTGCCACTGCTGGCAGCCAGCGCGGGGCTGGGGAGCCACACTGAGCTGCCCTGTGCCTGCTCCATCTTCATGGTGCTCCAGAACCCGCATACAGTCACAGCATGCAGCCCCCTGCCCAAGGACAAAGCAGAGGTATGTTTCCCAGACGGACAAATGAGAGTTGAGGGGGGAGAAATCCTGTGTTCTGGGCTCTACACTGGAGGAAATGTTTCCTCCCTGAGATGAAGTCATACTGCCACAGCAAATGAGGCACAGTCAGGGCATGTCCAGGATGTCTGGAGAACTGCTGGCAGACACAGCCCAAGTAGAGACAAGCAGGGATGTGACAGGACAGGGATCATAGGGACATGGCAGCGGATGTTCTGTGACACCACACAGCTGGGTCTGTTTAGCCCGGAGGAGACTGAGAGGTGACCTCATTAATATTTATAAATATGTAAAGGGTGAGTGTCAGGAGGATGGAGCCAGGCTCTTCTCGGTGACATCCAATGATAGGACAAGGGGCAATGGGTGTAAGCTGGAACATAGGAGGTTCCATGTAAAGAGAAAAAGCTTCTTCACAGTGAGGGTAACGGAGCACTGGAATGGGCTGCCCAGAGAGCTGGTGGGGTCTCCTTCTCCGGAGACATTCAAAACCCGCCTGGACACATTCCTGTGTGACCTAATCTGGGTGTTCCTGCTCCAGCAGGGGGATTGGATGAGATGATCTTCCGAGGTCCCTTCCAATCCCTGACACTCTGTAATTCTGTGATTCTGCCGGCCTAGGAACCAGGATTTTTCCAAGGTGCCAACCCATCAGCCCCTCTTGCACTTCATGAACAGAGTAGCCCCAGTGCATCTCCACTTCTTCCAAGGCCAGGCTGGACGTGGCTCTGGGCAGCCTGATCTGGTGGTTGGTGACCCTGCACTCAGCATTGGGGTGGAAACTCGATGATCTTTGAGGTCCTGTTCAACCCAGGCCATTCCGTGGTTCTGTGATTCTATGATTCTCACTTCCGAATGCAGCATCAGGCAGGCAGACTGCTATGGCAGCGTGGACCACCCCTGGGTGCAGCTGCTCTCCACAAAGACCTCTGAATCTGACTGAATTTCCTGCAACTGCCCTGTCTTTGTCCTGGGTTTCAGGAACTGCACAGTGCCAGCTCCCGAGCTCTGTCTGGAGCTGGGGTGACTCTCCAGGTGCTGGCACACAGCGAGTGACAGAAGCGCTGCAGTCAGGCTGCACACATTGAGAGGTGGAACCCAGCACTCCGGGCAGGCAGGGTGCAGGCAGCCTGCAGGCAGGCCTGGGGGGACAGCTCCGCGTGGTGCTGGCTGCAGCAGGAAGTCTGCAGCTACAGCTCAACTTCCTCAGGGCTGGGGTTACACACTGATGTGAGGCTGGGACTGCTCTTACGAGGTGCTGTGACCTGGTTTGGCCTCTCCCTCATGCTCCCAGTGTCCAGCGGCCTCTTCACAGCAGCAGCACAGGGTGGTGAGTGGCTTGCAGTGACAGCAAGGTGACTATACTGCGGCTGAAGTGACACACAATGACGTAGTCCCTGTGGCTGGAAGCCGTTAATAAGGGTGCTAATGGTCTGCATGCCATGACATATCGAGCGTGGCTCACAGGGACCTGCACTGTGGCCATGGGCACAAGCACAAGCACTGTGGCCAGAATGCTCTGGAATCTTGTTCCATCCCCAGTCATCCAGCAGGCCACAAGAAAATTGCATGTTCACAAGAAGCTCCAGCTTGACCTCTGTGCTCTCTTCTCCTACCCCAGCCTCTTCCAAACTGCAGGGCAAGCAAGGTCCCCCCTCACCTTAGACTCAGCCAGGACTTCCCTGATGGCAGGGGATATGTAGCCCTTCAAAGGCTGCCCTCTGAAGCTTGTGGTGCAACCAACATCAGCTTGCCTCGTGTCACTGGGCGGTCCCCTGCAGCCTGCTTCACCGCTCTGCCTGGGCTATCAACCGCCCACAAGCCCCACTGTTATGTTCCACCCTCCTGACTGCTCAGGGCACAGTGGAGCAGAGGGAAGGCTTCCTTAGAAACGCCCACAGATCAGTGAGCTGTTACACTTTTTGTCACCTTTGGGACCACACAGCCATAACCACCCAGCAGTGCCGTAGTCACAGCAGCTAACATGCACGCTGGAGAATAAGACACGGCAGCCCAGGTGCCTGGCTCTGAGATCCCACCTGGGATATGTCATGTGGCTATAGCCTTACTGTCTAAGGCAGGGGCACATCCAGATTATCTCTTAATAATGGCTGTGGCCTCTGCTAACTCCTGAGCAGGGCTTGTGAATTTTGGAGGTAAGGTCCAGTTAGCAGGGACCAATATTTTGCTAGGAACTGTACTAGCGTCCTCTGGACACTGATGGGACAGTGCCTAGACATGAATACTAACACTATTAAATTTACTAGCATAGAGGTGTAAACTGCATTCCTGTGCCTTTGGAGGACTGAGCGCTGTGATAGCCGAGCAGGCACTGTCAGAGCACAGGCAACCCTCCCTTGCTGCTTCCCTGGGTGGTTCTGGTGCTGTACCTGAACTGGGCTGGATCAGGAAAGCATTCTTCTCGTTGCCACTGATAATGCTGTATGTGATGCGCCCAGAAGAGCCCCCCATGTGCACAGCTTGGATGCTTGCGACAGCAGTACCTGAAAGGAAAGGAAGCAGTGTTGAATGGGCAGCAGAGTCTCAGGGCACACTGAGGGTCAGGGTGGTTTGTAGGTAGCACGTGTTATACCACAGGAATGGAGCGCTGCCTGAAGACACTGCTGTCAAATTATGTGAGAACCAATGGTAAACTCTGGGCTGGGAGATGAGACTCCTGGGGCCTGTCTATGGCCCTTCTATGGTCTCAGCATGAACCCTGCAGACATTCCAGCAGCAACTGGGTGCCTGTGACTGCCCACAGTGATCAGAACATCTTGAGGCAAAAGCTCACAGGATTATCACCCCCATCACCCTGGGCACCAGTCAGGCCCTGCCATCCGCTGGGTCTACCCAACGCATAACGTGACTTTCCAAGACCCTGCAGTGCTCCCTGGTCTGAGTTCCAGCCTATGGAACTATTCCAGCTTGGCACCCACCTCCCTCCCCCTCCCATCCCACTCCATCTCAGCTTGCGCCAAGCACTCTGCCCAGCAGATACCTGGGGCAGCATTTTCTGGCAGGACCACTTCATTGGTGCTCCGGGGAAAGCGCAGCCCCCGGTAGGGCTCTTCCTGCAGGTGGATCACCACGACACCCGTAGAGGAAAGCGCTGGCTGCCCCAGGTCCGTGGCCAGGACGAAGAGTGTCCGCTGGCGCTGGCTGAGTGAGCTCAGGGGCTGCAGCAGCTGAATATCCCCTGTGTAGGAGTTGATTGAGAAGGCTGAGTTCGGGGTGGCAAGGCGATACAGAATGGAGGCATTGGCACCCGCATCCCTGTCCTCTGCCCTCATGGTGGCCACAACTTGCTTGAGCGGTGTGTGGCGAGACAAGTTGACGGTGAGCGGGCTGTGCAGGAAGGCAGGAGCATGGTCATTGACATCCCGCACTGTGACCGTGACACGCACAGCTGCGCTTTTGGGCTCCCATGGTGCTGAGTCCACAGCCTTGGCCAGAAAGCTGTAACTTGGCTGGCGTTCTCGGTCCAGCTCCTGGGCACTTCTGATGCGTCCGCTCTGTGGCTCTACCTGGAACATGCCCAGCGACTCATTGCCCAGGTAGTAGGTGACCTGCCCATTGGTGCCCTCATCAGGGTCCTCAGCTTCCAGCTGCAGCACCAGGGAACCAACAGGCAAATCCTCGGGCACCTCCACCACATAGCTGGCCTGAGCAAAGCCAGGAGCGTTGTCATTTAAGTCCAGCACCCGCACGTTCACTGACATGGTTGCGCTGCGTGGTGGGGTGCCGTGGTCTTGAACCACTACCGTGAGGCTGTAGAAAGCAACTTGCTCTCGGTCAAGGGCACGTGCGGTGGAGAGGACACCAGAGACCGGGTCTAGGATGAAATCCTGCTCAGGGTCTCCATCTAGAAAAGAGAGGAAACAGCAAGATGGTGTGACTGTAACTTGTAGTTGGCACAGAGAGGGTCCTGGACTATGCTGCCTGGAGGGCACAGCATGAAGTCCATCCCAGCACAGCCTGCCAGGGAGGGCAGAGCGAGCTGGTGTCTGTAAGGCCCCAGAGGGACTGAACCTCCTCAGTCCCAGTGTGCGTGTGTGAGTATGTGTGTGTGCCAGAACAGGCTCCACCAGCTCACAGACCAGTGCCATGCCACAGTAAGTCATGGCATAACAGCAAAGACTTAGCAATCTGTAAATGCCACAGGCCAGAGCAAGCACGAGAGGTATGGAGCTACTCTGAACCTGCAGAAACAGAGAGAGCGTGAGTAATGCAGCCTGTGCCACCTTGGAGTGCTCTTTTCTGGTCAGAGGAATTAGAGGGTTGAGAAAAGGGAACAGCTACACATGGTCCGGGGCAGGAGAGAAATCATGTAGAACAGGAATTGCCACAGGTGATGCTTTCCAGAGCTCCTGGCAACCCGTGGTGAACAGCCATTACTCTCCTCCAAGAATGAAACTACAGAGCTCCCTGTGTCCCCGTGCTCTCACCTGCCACATGGTACTCCAAGCGCCCGTTCTCGCCTCCATCAGGGTCAGTGGCACGCAGGGTGTAGAGTGCCACGCGGCTTTGGTTCTCAGGGACCTCCACAGAGCAGGACTCACTCTCCAGCTGTGGTGTGTGGTCATTTTCATCCCCTACTGTTATCCGCACAGTTGCCTTGGAGAGGTTGGGGGGCAGGCCACCATCCCGGGCATAGACTGCAGGAATACAGCAAGAGTGCTGCAGAGTACACTGCAGACTGGGAGCTACTACCAATGCCATCCCATGCAGCTGTCCAAGAAGTCACAGGGCAGCCAAGAATGGGAGCACTGCCATTTCTCTACGCTCATATCATCCAACAACTCTGTGTGCCCCACAAGCCCCCATTACTTCCCACGTCCTGCCCTCCTTGCAATGCTGTTCTACCCCAGCAGTGGAGAACGTGCATCTGCCTGCTCCGTGCTCTCCACCTCCCCCTCCCCAGTGCCTGCTGCTCCCTCTCATGCACCAGCACAGCCATACCCATCAGTACATGCTGCTCCTGCTCCTCACGGTCCAAGGGATGTGTGGTGACAATGAGACCCGTCTGCGGGTGGATGGAGAACGGCCCCCCAGAGACACCTCCATAGGTCACCTGTCCATTGGCACCTGCAGGAGGAGCATGTTTGAAGGTAACCCAGTAGCAACACCAAGAACCTTTCACTTGGCTCACAGCCCTGCATTTCCTTTCTCCCAGGGGTCACAGTGTGGAAGGGGATGACCTCACGCCCTGGCACGTAAAGGTATGGGGAGAGATGTGTGGTGGAGGGAAGTCTAAGCCCTGTTCATTTTGTGGAAGATAGGACAAGGAATCCCAAAGAACAAAGGGCACTGACTTGGGAAGCAGAGGGAATTGCAGTCTCTGTTCTCATTCTCAGCTTTTCCCTGGGTCTGTCCCATCCCTCATCGCCAAACCAGGTGATAGTCCCTCCCTCCACGGTCAAACATGCTCTCCAAACCAGGCAGGAGGGAGCGCATCCTGTCCCGTGTGCAGTGTCTCCAGAAGGTCTCTGATGGACCCCTGCATCCTCACCCAGGTCCCGGTCTGTGGCCAGCACCTGCAGTACAGGACTGCCAGCTGGCAGGTTCTCCGTGACATGCGCCTCGTACTCAGGCTTCTCAAAGGTGGGAGCTTCATCGTTGACATCCAGCACCAGTATGGAGAGCAGCTGCGTGGCCGAGCGGCGTGGGAAGCCATGGTCAGTAGCCACCACAGTCAAGTTGTGTTGCACCACCTCCTCGCGGTTCAGAGCCCGCACAACAGAGAGAGCACCTGCAGACACGGGGAGAGGGGGGACCTGGGACCTCGTGCCTTCGAGGCCAACCACTCCCGGGACAGAGCTGTTGCAAGTCTGCAGGCATGGAGGCGAGCCAGGGACAGCCAGGTCTCAAGACAGCAGGGTCACCCCAGCCAGGTGTGCGCTCCACAAGTTCTTTGTACCTCCAGGTGACCTGAGCAGTCCGGCCCAGTGCACCGTGCAACACCCCCACGTGTGCCTGCACCCTCCCCAGGCCCCACGCTCCCAGTGTCACCCTGCCTCCTCCCAGGCCCTCACCAGTGCTGGGGTTAAGGTGGAAGCGGCCGTCGCTGTTGCCTGCTCGTAGCGAGTAGCTCACTCGCCCGTTCTCTCCCAGATCGTTGTCCTGGGCCACCACGTGCAGAGCCACAAACCCAGTCGGCCGGTCCTCCATGACGCTGACAGCAGCGGGCGACAGGAACACAGGGGCGTTGTCATTCACGTCAGTCACGAACACACGTGCCGTCACAGCAGCCGAACGACGCTGGCTGATGTTGCGGGCCTGGTCCGTGGCCTCCACCACCAGCAGGAAGGAGGCCACGGCCTCACGGTCGAGGCTCTGGCGAAGGGTCAGCAGCCCCGAGCGGCTGTCAAGCTGGAAAGGGGCCCCCGGGGGCTCTTGGCGCAGCAGGGCATAGCGCACCTGGCTGTTGGGGCCCACCCCGTCCCCATCCAGAGCCTGGAAGGTGAAGACGGACGAGCCAGCCTGCGCATTCTCGGGCACCACAATGGTGACGGGGTCTTCGGGGAAGGTGGGCGCCTGGTCATTGCAGTCCTGCACGTGGATCTGTACCAGCACCAGCCGGCTGGAGGGGTAGCCGTGCTGCGTGTCCTCAGCGCTCACTTGCAGCACGTGCCGTGCCCCGGCCTCATAATCCAACTCCCGGGCTGCGTAGATCTCCCCTGTCACGCTGTCAACAACAAAAGTGCCATCCCCACCACCTCCTACCACTGTGTAGGTCAGCTGTCCTCGTGCAGGGGCATCGGGGGGTGCCACCGAGCCGATCACAGACCCCGGCCTGACCCCCTCCAAAGGGTGCAGTGTCAGCACGGTAGCGTCAGGCCTGGGCAGCAAGCGGGAGGACGGCAGCACCTATGAGGAGAGGCAGCAGTCAGGGGTGCACTCTGGGGGAACACTGGGGAGCCAGCGGAGAGGGGACATGCAGACTGCAGGTTTTGGGAGGCCAGGTCACAGATCTTGTGGCCTAACAGACAAACAACAACCTGAAAAATACACGGAGAATGAGCACAGGCTTGACAGGGTGAAAGACAAGCACTATCTGGGGAGCTAGGGCAGGAAGGACAGAGCTGCTGACTGAGCAGAGAAGGTTCTGGGGGATCAATGTATCTAAATATCTGAAGAGACAGCGTATGGCTCTTTTCCGTGGCACCGAGTGAGAAGACAGGAGGCAAGGGGCACAGATGGGAGCACAATAGGTTCCATCTATACACCAGGAAGTCCTTCTGTATGGGGTGGGTAACTGAGCACTGGCACAGGCTGCCAAGAGAGGTGGTGGGGTCTCCATCCGTGGAGATCTTCAAAAATCACCAGGACGTGGTTCTGAGCAAGCAGCTCTGGGTGGCCATGCAGCAGGGAGTGGACCAGACGGACACAGAGGTGCCTCCAGCCCCAGCCATGCTGCGATTCTGTGAATGGGTTAGATACTGTAATGGAAACGGACGCCAGCAGAAACAATTCTGTAAAACATAAGCAAGAGTGGGCAAGAAGAGAAGTAACAATCAGATGAGAGGTGCAGAGAAGACAACTTAGTATGATCCAAAGATACATAAATACTATGATTACTCTAATTAAAGATACTGATATTAATTCAGGGATGAGAGTGAAGAGCAATAGTGTCATCTGACTGGAAAATGTCTCAAAAAACTCAGTGCACTCATGTCAAAGAGCTGGGGAAAAAGAGAATCCAGCAAAACTAGCAACCTAGGGGAGTATCAGAACTAGTGACTGTCAAGCAAATAGCTCCATTATGGGAATGCAAAGAAGCACTTCAGCTTGGCCTCATTACTTTGAAGGCCGCAGAACTTTAAAGACAAGAACTGCTACAGACATGGCATAAAAAGGAAGCGTTTTAAAAACGTGTTGCAGAATGGCTAAAGGCAGATGTGCCAGTCTAACGCAGTACTTCTCAAGCACAAAGGAAATACAACAGGTCTAATTTAATATAATAATAAAAGAAAGCCGTGTACGTGACGGGCTCGCTGACAGTGTTACAGGGCGCTGCCTGCACAGGGAAGCAGCAGAACATCAAATGAGAACATCAAGTGGTGACGGGAACTGCAACAACACGACAGGATGTGAAATGGCGTACCATGAAAGTGCATGGACTGGAGGGAAACTGGAACCTGCTGTAAAATGAAGCCCATTACTAACAACAGAGAAAGGACTTGGCTATCTGAGCCAACACGCCAGACAGTAAGCGCCACAGTTAGGCAGACATGAAGAAAACCCCACACGTCACAAGAACTGTTTTCAAAAATGCCAGGAAGAATTAATGACTCCCCTGCAACAGCATATCTAAGACAGGGCTGGCTGTCCAAGTCTGGAGAAGACAAGTGTTTACCACTGATGCTGATGACTTTGTGAATGAGGATACGCACAGTGGCAGCCAGACCCATCCTTTCCCACCCCAGGTTCTCCACACAGATGGTGGGGCTGGAGCAACAGCTGAGCAAAGGCTCCTCTGGGATGAAGGTGGTGGAGAGTAAGGATGGTAGAGAAGAAAGCTGCCGAGTAGCTACATGGTGTCCTCCAAGAGGTGAGCAAGGGCTGGATGGCGCGGGGACGAGAGCAGCTGGGGTGCTGGATACCTGAATACGAACGATGGCTGAGGTACTGCAGGGCACCATGCCCCGATCACTGGCTGTCACAGTGAAGATGTACTCAGCACGATCGGATCGGCGTAGCACCGTGGCAGTCCGCAGCTCTCCAGTGGCCATGTGCAGTGTGAAACGCTCTGCCCAGGCT
Source organism: Numida meleagris (assembly GCF_002078875.1). NCBI lineage: Eukaryota > Metazoa > Chordata > Aves > Galliformes > Numididae > Numida > Numida meleagris. Next base: position 192,291,166 of record NC_034409.1, on the reverse strand, counting down.
CCTGTGGAGAGAAGGTGAAATGCTGCAGGGAGAGGAGGGAGAGCAGGGGCACGTGGGGATGGAGGAGAGAACGTGCTGCGGCAGAGCATCCATCTGCCTCTGAGGGTCACAGCTGCACGGCAGGGAGCAGTGCCAGACAGCCAGGTGGGCAGCTCGTACCTATTAGTGAGTAGGTGATGGTCCCATTCTCACCCTCGTCAGGATCCTTGGCTTGCAGGGAGGCAACAAGAAGTCCCGATGGTTTCTCTTCCAGGACCTGCAGCACAGCCCAGGGAGCAGCTGAGTGACACCCTTCACACCATCCCCAAGAGCCCAGCACAGCACAGTATCTTCGCCTTCCTCTACCCATCCTGCACCTCACCCAGGGCACAGACCCCCGGCCAAGACCCACAGGCTGTGCTCAAGGCTGGATGACACGGGCAAGTTTACAGCCAAGCAGGTGATGGGACGTCCTGCCCCACCCGCTGCCCTGTGATGCCACATGGCTTAGTGCAGCTCAACAGCCTTGGTGCACACTGCAATGGTGAACTATAGGGCGATGGAGGGACACTCTGCCCATGTTACACCCAAGGCCTCTACAGTGAGGAAATCCCCTCTGCCCCAGAAGAGCCCTTCAGAGGGAAATGTTTGAGCACCAACTGGGCCAGAGGCCACTCATCCTGGAAATGGAGGGAGTTCCCTCAGCTCCCATCAGCCAGTACAGGGTGGTTCATGATCCCTGGAAATGCAGCACTTCCCGCACCCACACACGCTCACTCTTAGGGCTTTTCCCTTCTCTCCTTTGCCTTTAGTTAGCACTGCAGCCTGCAGGCACTTAAGACTACCATTTTGTGTCAGTGCACTGTGTGCTCAGCTAACCCCTTCCTGACAGAAGCCACATGGAGCAGCACCGCATGGAAGCTCCCTCCCTGGGCAGTTATTGAAATGGGCACATCCCTGTTACCGTCCCTCCCCATCCATCAGCTTCTGGGGCACTCACAGTGCCCCACACCTGCTGGCAGACCCGTTCCTTCTCCAGCACAGACTCCTTGCACCTCCCCACACTCACCAGTCGAGCAGGAGCCCTGCTCAGCACAGACTCTGCGGGCTCTTCCCCACCAGTACAACACTGTCACAGGCCAAATTCTCATCCTACAGTACAAATCATGCTCACAGACCCAGCTCTCTGACCTCTGTGTGGTACCACTTCAACGCATGCATGCATGCAAAAGACAAGCACAATCCATGCAACAACCCAAGGGAAGAGGCTGCAGGCCCTTGGGAGGAAGCATGTGTTAACGCTGCTGCACAAGCTGCTGGCACAGCGCTGGTGGTGTTCAGAGAGGGGGGGGCAGAGGAGCTGGACTTGTTTATCCAGGCCAAGCAGTGATGTGACTGCACTCTGTAAACACTGGGGAAAGGGGAGGGAAATTCCAAGGAGAGAGAAGAGCTCTCTAAGCAAAAACACAATATTGGCACGAGAACAAATGAGAATAAAGTGGTCAGAAATTAGTTTAGGCTGGAAATTAAGAGACGGTTTCTAACTACTAGATCAAGGAATCTGGAACGGCATTTTACAGCAGCGATGGAGGCAGAGGACCTTCTAAATATAGCTCGGCTGTTCATGAGAAGGACTATCTGCGTGGACACCTCTCAGCAGAGCTATGCTTGAGAGGACCCCTCCAAGCCCTTCTCTGTAAGGCTGGGGCAGGGCTTGCTCCCCGCGCTGCTCCTAACGGCCTTCAACTGAGACACAGCGGGCTCCCATGTTGTGCACAGCCACACTGCTCGTCCACCAGGAATCAAACTCCATTTGAGGAAAGCAGTGACTCAGCGGGGGAGTTAAACAAGCATCATCCACACAGGCTCCATTAGAAATGCCATTTCAGATGCTCAAACAGAGGAATAAACAACAAGAGAAGTGGCACTGCCTCTGCAAAAAACTCAGCTTTGGTAAAATTACCACCAGGCAGGCTCAGCCAGGTCAGATGCCCGCTCTCCAAGAAGGCTGCTGCAAACACCAGCCTGCTCCAAAGCTCAGAGAACCACCTCGACGAGCGGCATCGCTCTGGCCGTGGCAGCAGCGTACATATAGAGAAGATGCAAGAAGTAGGGTACGTATGGAATAATTCTCCTGTGAAAACTTTCCAGCTTCCAGCAGCCTGTGGCTAAGTCACTTCCTGAGCCACAGATCATATTTTTGTTCAACAGACTTTGATGGATTTTTTTCTTTCCATGAATTCATCTAATTCTGAACCCATGCAACTTTTGGCAATGATTTCACATTTTAATTACGTTCCGCATGAAGAAGTACTGTCTTTGTTTATTTTAAACCTGCTGCCTGGTCATTTCCTACCAAGCTGCCTAGTTTCTGTATTGTGAAAAGAGTAACCTCTAATTTCCACACAACTTTCTCTGTGCCATTCAATGCACACCTCTGTTATATTCCCAGTTTCTATCATGCCAAAGAATGTTCAAGTATTTTCTCTCTGCATGGAAACCATTATCTACTGGGGATCACATTAACACTCTTTTCTCAAGGTTTTTTAGCACTGCCACTAATTTAGTGGAATGGAGGCAGAGAGCATATGCAGAATTTGAGATGAGGTAACGAGGTTTTCTCTCGGTCTCCATTCCTTTTCTAATAAAACCCAGCATTGCTGACTGCTGCTAAGACCTGAGCTGACATTTTCAAAAAGCATTTACAGTGATGCCTCAATTTTCTCCCTAAGCTTCAGCAGCCAGCTCAGAGCCCACCACTGTGCAGAGTGAAATGTATATTGCTTTTTGCCATGTATACTAACACTTTCCAGTTAGCAACAGTGAATGTCATCTTCCACCTTCTTTCCTAGCTGAACAGTAAAAGAAGATCCTTCTGCTGTTCTTCACTGGGAGACCTCACCTTTATTACTACGAATAAACCAGAAACATCAGCAAACAGCCAGCTGTCCTGGAGGGTACAACAAAATGCTGAACAGCAAGGATTCCAGCACCAGCCCTGGGTGCTCTCCAGTGACGTCTCTGCTGTGAAAGCAGACACTTGCTCCTCTCTGATCTCCCTCCTTTTCCTGGTGGCCGCTCCCTGGCAGGATCTGTTACAGAAGACACAGGATTTGTTCCTGCCGTCCCTGTGCGAACACCTCCTGGACCTGATGCACGTTACCCACGTGCCTCAAATCTCACAAACCTACAGTGGGAGAGGCCAATCCAGCTCATGCTTAAAGCACGGTATCGGTACAGAAACCTCTCTCTGCTCTGCTTGACGAACATCAACACAAAAAGTTCACTGAGCCCACCATCAATACATCACCAAGCTTGTGCTTATCATCAGGTTTTTCCTTTTCCCTCCAAGCCTTTCTTATACACCTAGATCATACTTAAGCGACCTCTTCCTGTGCTTCACTCTTCTCTTTCAGTGTTTCCTACCAGGAGAGCTTAAAATCAAAGTGCACAGATAAGAATTTGGTCCAAACTCTCATCACATCTATCTGCTCTCCCAGTTCTCAATCCACCTCACCCGTGCTCTATCTCCTTCAGGACGCACATGCTTTTGTGGTACCTCTGCAAGAAAAGAGACCTCCCAGGCTCTAAAACACTCTGAGCGCGCCATGGCCAAATGCCGGGACTCACTGCAGCGCCTGCTGCACGCTTATGTTGCAGGTGCCCCCACAGAGAACACTCAGCAGACTACAGGTAGTGAGTGCTAGCAGCGCCATCACCAAGGTGCGTTAAACCCAGCAGCGAGCAAGCGGCTTTCAGCAGGCAGCCTGCCGTGCTTTAAGGGGCAGCTCAAGAGCATCCTCTCAGCTGCAGATGTTTCCCATTCCACAGGGAGATGAGAGCAGGATTTCCATCACCCACGCTGTTCCGCTGCTGTGTCCTGGCCACACCACCACTCCAGAGGGGCCAAGCAGAGCAGTGCTGGGGCACAAGTCCTCTCCCCTTCCCTTCAGCAGCACAGATATAACTCAGAGGAGAGCTCTCAGCCCTGGGTGACCTTGGCCACCATGCCACACTTAGAGGGAAAGCTGGGCAGGGACCTGCTGCAGATTATCAACAACCTGAAGAGAGCTTTTTTGACCTGTCAGAAAACAAAGTGGCTACAGTGAAGGTCCTGAGACCCAGAAGACGAACGCACCCCATGCCACCCTGTCCATCAGTGTCCTACTCTTGGCTCCACGGGTTCAGGTTTAGGGCTCCCTCTCACTTTTCCTCTTTGCAGGCAGGTGTGAACCCAGACCTTCTCCATGCTGTTGGGTCCCGTTGGCCCTAGAGCCCTTTGCAGGCCTCACCCATTCTGTGCACAAGGTCTGCATTTCCCAAGGACGTGCTTGCCTTATCACATCCTCCCTGAGAACTGCCAGACTGCCCTAACTGTTGCATGCAAGCAACCTGTGCCTTCTCATCTCCCACCATGAGATTCTGCTCTGCACGCATCCTTTCCCCTGCCTGCCCCCAGCCCCCAGCCCAGCCCACCACGGCCTCAGCCTGCTCCACCTACCTGCACGGGCAGCTCCTGGCCACCAGCGATATGAAGAAAAATAGGAGCATTGTCATTCTCGTCCAGCACAGTGACATAGATGGTTCCTGTGGCACTGCGGGGCGGCGCTCCCCCATCTTGCACAATCACCAGCAGCTGGTAGCTGGACTGCAGCTCCCGGTCCAGGCTGTGCTTGGTGCTGAGCTCCCCTGTGAGGGAGAAGTGGGGACACAGCTTAGCCCCAAAATCTCTGTAGAGAAGGGCTTGCGCTCAGGTGTGTGTGGGGGAGCCCAGCACCACAGGGCTAGGAAAATGAATAATTTGTGGTGGCACTGGCTTGGTCTGCATCACTGCTGACGTGCCCCGAGCTTTCCCCTCAATCAGCCCAGGAAGGCAGGGGGACTCTCACCTGTCTGTGTGTGGATGAGGAAACTGGAGTCGTGCTGGAGCAGGCGATAGGTAAGACGGCTGTTCTGCCCAGCATCCCGGTCACTTGCCATCACCCTCCCTACACTGCTGCCAGGAGCCTGGTTCTCAGGAACAGTGAAGAAGTATCGCTCCTCACTCAGCCGGGGGCTGTTGTCGTTCTCATCAGTGATGCTGATCCGTACGGTGCTGGTGCCTGTTTTCCGGGCCTCCCCCCCTGAGCCACTGCCTCCTGCGGAAGCCAGCACTGTGAGAACATAGAGGTCTCGCGTCTCCCGGTCCAGGGCACTTTTGACATACAGCCAACCGCTCTCAGACACAATGCCAAAGCTGGCAGCATCCCCATCTGCACGCAAGTGGTAAGTCAGGGTCACAGCTTCTGCATCACGTGCTAGGGCCCGCACCTGCAGGAAGCGAGTGGAGACAGGCACGCCTTCCCGCACCTCCACACGGTAGGTGAGTGTGTCAAAGATGGGCCCATTGTCATGCTCAGCTTGCACATGCACCAGGAGCGTGAAGGTGGAGCTGAGCTGGGGCATGCCACTGTCTCGGGCCACAATGGCCAACCTGTAGGCTGCATTGGCTTCATACTGCAGCACCCCAACGAGTCGCACCGCCCCTGATGAGCGCTCGACACTGAAGGTGCCATCGCCTCCTGACACCAGCTCAAAATTCACCTGACCATTGGCACCATTGTCACGGTCCTCAGCCTGCAAAGTGTACACTGTAGTCCCGGGCTCAGTGGCCTCCGGCAGCAGAATGGAGTCAGAGGGAGATGGGAACACTGGCGCATTGTCATTCACGTCTGACACAGAGATTTTCACACGGGTGTTGCTATAGGCCGGGGGGGAACCACTTCGGGCCTGGACATCCAGAATGAGGACTGCCTGGGATTCATGATCCAGAGGCAAGCTTGTGCGGAGCTGTCCAGAGTCAGAGTCAATGGAAAAGTAGCCATGAGGATCCCCCGAGGAGATGGAATAAAAGATGTCATCAGCATGACCTGCAGGCAAGGCAATGAAGACAGGAATTATTTGTGAACCTGGCCTTCAGCCCGCTACAGGGAGCAGAAGAGTTGGACAGTGCTGCCTGGGGCAGGCTCTGCTCTGGAGGTGTACAGCAGCACTGTGCACGTGTGTGAGCATGCACAGGTGCATGGGCACAAGTATGTGCACATGCATGAGCATATGTGGGAGCATGCACTGGAGCTGAGTGACACGGAGTGCACACTCATGCGTGTGTGCCTCTGTGTGCGGGGAGTTCCCAGGATGGCGTTGCTCTCCAAGGAAACGCAGTACCGGTGCTTTGAGACAATGCAGGGACAGTGAAAGCAGCTGCACAGGAAAGGGCTAAGCCCGTACCAGGAGGATTGTGGGCACGGACAGCCCCCACGCTGGCACCCTGCAGCACGTCCTCCGGCACTGTGAAGAAGTACTGAGCTTGCTCAAAGACAGGGGGCGAGACCGTGCCCTCCACGATGCTGATGTTCACGCGGGCATTCGGCTGCGCCTGGAGGCCCCCTCCGTCTTCCGCAGAGATCACCAGCTGCACGAGGGTGTTGGCTTTACCGCTCAGGGACCACGAGAGAGAGATGACACCTAGGAAAGAGAGCAGTTCAGAGCGCGCTGTGCCCACACCCGACTGTCTTCAGCACCAAAGGAACAAAGAGAATGAAAGGGGCAGCACACAATGTGTGTCACGGGGCAACTTGCCGTGGAAGAATTGGAATGAAGAAGACAAATCTTGCTGGGGAAGGTTCCCCAAATTCTCCATTCTTGATCTCAAGCCCAGCCCCGAGCTAAGCAGCTGCGAGGGCTGCAGTAAGCAAGCCAGAGAGCAAGTCTGGGGAAAAGGGAAGGATGGAGTAGGATTTCAGAGGTGGGGCACAGGGCGAGGGCCTGAGTATAGCGAGGACAGGCTGGACCTATGCTGTGAGGAGGCTCCTGGAAGAAATACAGAGCTGAATGACCTTCCCAGACAGGCCCTACAAAGGAGGTTGCCCTGTGTTACGGTGGCCAATAGGCATGTTTCATTCCAGACACATTCTGGCAATCTGGGGACTAGTGTGGGGAGACCTGATGTCCGTAGTGAGCACAAGACACCATCCTGTCCTTTTGAGAGCCTCTGGCTTCACACAACCAGGCACCCACTTCCCCAAGTGGAAACTGTTCTGGCTTTGGTGGCCGAAGAAGGCAAGCACTGAAAAGTCAATGAGAAAGGTTACACTAGTAGAGAGATATAAGGGAGGAGAGTAAACTGAGCAGGGGAGAGGAGGGAATAAGGCAGGGACGAGAAACTAAGCAGGATACAGCTTGATGGGGCAAAGCAAGCACTGTGCAGGAGGAAAGGTGTAGCGAGTCTGGGATGACAACGAAGGAGAGGAAAGAAGAGAGCCAGGAGCAGAAATAAGGAGTCAGAAATTGAGACTGAGAATGGGCAGCCAGAGGATCAAGAAGCTGGAACAAGGAAGAAATGGCCAGGAGAGGAATAGACATATTCTGGTAGCATCATGCACAGCTGAAATGGCCAAGCAGTAACCCTCAGGCTAGTCTTCACATCCTCCTGCATCACACCGCTCTGCTCGGTGCTGCCTTTGGCTGGCTGTGAGTTCACTCTCACCTGTGTCCTTGTTGAGGGAGAAGAGGGGGGGGGAGTTCCCCAGCACAATGCGATAGGTCACTTTCCCATTTATCCCCTCGTCCTTGTCGTGGGCAGTAACACGCAGCACAGCTGTACCCGGCATGCTCTGCGTGCTGATGCTGGCAGCATACTCCAGTGGGTAGAACACCGGCCGATTGTCATTTATGTCCTCCAAGAAAACCTTCACATACACCATGGAGTTCAAGCCACCCTGTTGAAGAACCATAAAATCACAGAGCAGCTGCGGATTGGAAGGGATCTCAAGGATCAACATGTTCCAATCCCCCGGCTGCAGGCAGGGTTGCCAACCACTAGATCAAGTACTAGACCAGGTTGCCCAAGGCTCCATCCAACCTGGCCTGTAACACCTCCAGGGATGGGGCATCCACGACCCCTTGGGGCAACCTGTTCCAGCACCTCACCACCCACTCAGTGACCAGAGATGGGGCAAAGAGCAGGGCAAGAACAACTGTATCCTCTGTATGGTGCTGAGACAACAGCATTGCATACCCACGACCTCTGCAGCACTCACCCCATCGACAGCAGTGATGGTGAAATCATAGGCAGACGTGCCCTCGTCGCGGTCCAGAGGCTGCACAGTGCACAGATGCCCTGTGTGCTTGTCGATGCTGAACTGCGTTGGGACCACACTGCCGATGCCAGAACCAAGAGAGTAGGAAAGGGACCCAAACAAGCCGCTGTCGGCATCAGTGGCTGTCACCTGGATGGGGGAAGGCACTACATGAGCAAGGCAGCACCACTGAGACCACCAGCCCAAGCAGAGTGACCCAGCCCACCACCATCACCACCTCCACAACCCACTGCTGCCCTTCATTCATGGCCCACAACCACTGACAGCTCTCAAAGCTGGCTGCAGTGAAACAGACTGACCATTATGCCTCAGCCCTGCCATTCTTGTCCCAGACAAGGTGACTTCCACTGCAGCACTCCCTGGAGGGCCCATGGGTGCCTGGAGCAATGGGCAGGCAGCAGTGGGGCACATCGGAGTCAGCCTATGCTGGCATATCACTGAAATAAGACACAGGGCTGGGAAGCACAGGCTGTCAGACTCATAAGAGCTGCACCATGCTTACTGTCCGCAGTGCTGCCGCAGGTGTCTGCACACCAGGGGTGGTTTGTTCCAGGTGTAACCTCTGTTCTTGCACCCCTGGGGCAACATCCATGACCCAGATCCACTGACTTCCCTTAGCAAAGGAAAGGTTGTATGGGAGGGGGTGCAGAAGAGCATACAGATGCCAAAGATCTAGCAGCCAAGCATCCCCACTGCACCCAGCCTGAGCAGCCAGACAGGGACAGCCCATGCTTTTGCAGCTGCTAGACTTGGCCTTCCGCTCGTTCTCTTCTGCACGGACACTTAAGACAAGTCGGGAAGAAAACCCTCCTTCCCCATGTCCCGGGTTCCATCCTGTCCTCAGAGCTCTGCACCCAGCAGCCCTGGGCTCCGAGGAAGATGATGGGCTGGCACTGCCCTCTGGCAGCCAGGCCCACCCGAACCTGTGGCACAGGATTTACAGCAGCAGTTACAGACACAGCAGGGGGATTAAAACAGCTCCTGCCTGCAAAATCCCACTCCGTCTTGGGTTCCCTGCAGCTCAGGTTAGCAGAAAACAGCTCATTCCCCCTGACCGCAGCATCACTGCCCATGGCTCGTCCACCAGCTGGGAGCTCTGAGTGGAGAACAAAGCTGGAGCACGGAGCCAGGAGGGAGGCAGCTGGGCCAGGCCCGGGTGAAGTGGAGTTCAGGCCTCGTCAGCCACAGCTCCTCCCAGCAGCAGCGCTGGGGCCTCGGCTCCCGTGAGCAAGAAGCGCAGGAACGTTGCACACGCGCCAAGGAAAGGGCCCAGCTGGGGGCTGCAAACAGTTCCTTCCTACGGGCAGGGCCCCCAACCTGAGCCGCTACCAGATCCTTGGAGATGGAGGAACAACCGGAGAGCACAGAGGCTGCTGGGCCAGGAAAGACAAAATGAAGCAGGCAGAGGAGACGCATCCCCTTCATCAGACCTCATGTTCCTGCCCCTGGGAGCAGAGGCAGCACCTGGGGGAGCCCCTCGCCAGCTCTCTGGCCCAGCACCCACAGCCTCGGGGAGGGGAGTCAGCACCTGCAGCACCTCCACCAGTCATCCTGCCTTGAGGCCTGGGCTCCCCGTCAAGGGAGTGGGGAGAAGCTGAGAGCACACTGACCATGAAGAACACTGTGCTCCTCGCAGAGGGAACGGATTCACTCCTCAGCCCTATGGCACCCCTGGAAGATGAACCAGGAAACAGGATTCCTCCTCTCTGCTCCAGCTGCAGAGCACGCAGAGCCTCAGGTGCCATGACAGCAGCCTGTCCAGAACACACTTTGGGGAACTGGCCCCACTGCCTCCCTCTCCGTTCAACTTCCTCCCTCTCTCCTGTCCCAGCTCCCTCTGATGCTGCCGCAGCAGCATTGGGTTAGAGGTACTTGGAGCTTCTGGTCCCAGGAAGCTGGAGGTGTTCAAGGCCAGGCTTGATGGGTTTCTGGGCAGTCTCATCTAGTAGCTGGCAACCCTGCCCACAGCATGGGGGCTGGAACTAGATGATCTTTGAGGTCTCTTCCAACCCGAGTCATTCTGTGATGATTCTACCACAAAACTCAGGCACAGGGAGTTCAGAGCAGGGCTTGGCTGTCTGCAGAGGGTCATGGGGCAGGCTGGGCTGAAGCCACTGAGTGCATATGGTCACTGTGTGCAGCAGAGGCTGAGTATCTGGTTTGAAGGGCCACAGGTGAAGTGCAGGATGAGTCTGGATGGGATGACGACACACCTGTGTCGTTCAGATCAGAATCCATCTAGAGACCCAAACATCAAGCTGAGGCTGTCAGGGAGCAAGAGGAGGGTTTTAATCAGGGATCTAACAATAAGGACAGACAGACAGCAGCAGCTGGAGTTGCTCATCTGAGAGTATAAATCTGACTCTCACCCTGCTGAAACATGTATTTGAGTTACCTGTACTCTGGCTCCATGCTGAATATCATTACGGGAGAACTGCCCTGTACCACTGCACTCTAGCTGCGTGCCATAGGGTTTAACTGGTAGCATTCACAGCCACTGCAGATGGAAACACACCTGAAATGGTTAAGCTGCTATGATGGCTGGGATAGGCACAGTGTGGCAAATCAGTAATGTCTTTCCTTCAAAATGAACTGCTTATCTCTCCCGGAGTACTCTAAAATGTACGTCAGCTGCTTTAAAATACCGTACAGGGAGAAGCTCTACAGCACAGTACAATGTTTCCTGTAGGCTTCTCTGGCCAAGGGTGCTGGTATTTCCAGAACAGCCCTACCTTCCCCAAACTCTGACAGTCTCTGTCCTAAGACAGATCCACAGAGGAAGTTATCTGAACTCCAGCTTTCTGCCACAGGAGGTGGGTGGGATTTTGGGAACGGGAGAAGCAGATGAGCTCTCACTATTACAAAGCATTATACTATCTCCCTGGATGCTCTCCGGTACTCAGAGCCATCTTCCTGCAGGAGTGCCTCATAGCAGCCTGGCATCAGAGGCAAACCTAGCTGTAGAGCCAAGGCATACTCAGAGACATTCCCCATTCATGTGCACTTGGCAGTCTGCCTCACCACCCTGCTGCGCTGCCTCAAGAAGCAGTGACTGCCTGTGAACAGAGCTCTAGCACAAGCCCTGTTTGCATACAGCGTTCAAGAGTGTCACTGCTCGTATCACCTCCCTTGCCCTGCTGGTCACACTTCTCTTGATGCAGCCCAGGATACAGTTGGCCGCCTGGGCTGCAAGCACACATTGCTGGCTCATGTTGAGTCTTTCATCAACTGACACTCCCAAACCCTTCTCCTCAGGGCTGCTCCCACGTTATTCTCCGCCCAGCTGGTATTTGTGCTTGGGATTGCCCCAACCCAGGTGCACAACAAGGATGAATGGTTTTAAACTAAAAGAGAGGAGATTTAGATTAGATATGAGGTGGAAATTCTTTACCCAGGAGGGCAGTGAGGCCCTGGTACTGCTGCCCAGAGAAGTTGTGGATGCCCTACACCTGGAGGTGTTCAAGGCCACGGATGGGGCCCTGGGCAGCCTGAGCTGGTGGCTGGCACAGCAGGGGAGTTGGATCTAGTTGATCTTTAAGGTCCCTTCCAGCTGAAGCCATTCTTTGATTCTATGATTGCTGGTGAGAATGAACTCCAGCAGATCACCTTCCCCTGTTGGCTCCTCTGTTGCTTTAAGAAGAAAGTCAACAACATACTCAAGGAACCTCCTGGATTGCTTCTGTTATGCTGGCTTGTCCCTCCAGCAGATACTCGGGTGGTTGAAGTCCCTCATGAGGATCAGGCCCTGCAAAGGTGAGGCTGCTGCTATCTGTCTTCAGAGAGTCTCATCGGCTTGTTTTTCCTGGTTAGGTGATTTGTAGTAGACACTCACTGTAACATAGCCTTTCCCAGTCCTCCCTTTAATCTTAACCCATAAGCCCTCAGTTGGCACTTCATCCACCCTTAGGCAGAGCTCCATGCACTCTGTCAGCACTTCACACGAAGGCTACTGACCCTTTCTCACCTTTTCAGCCTGTCCTGCCCAAAGAGTCTGTATCCCTGCATTGCAACACCAAGTCACAGGAGCCATCCCACCACATCTCCTTGATACCAACAATGCAATAGTCCTGCCCCTGTACACATGTCTAACTCATCATGTTTTTTCCCCATACTGAGTGCTCTCAAAGAGAGCTTTCCAGCCTGCAGCTGTCCCGTTTTAGCCTGTGGAACCCCATTCTCCAAAGGGAAATCCTTTGTTGAGGAGATAACAGCTTCACAAACACATCTTGCTATTGTGCATGCAAAGTGTTCCTGTCAGCAATCAGCTCCTTGCTCTTGAAGAAAGAGGGAAACTGAGACTCATCTTGCTCTAGAGCAGCATCAAGCCAGAGTTTCTGAGCAGAACAGGGCAAGTGCCCGCACTTGTCTCTGGGCCTTGTTAAGATGTGCTTGGCTGCAAGCATGGTGTTTATCTGGAATCTGCTGCAGTTGTGCACAGCACATACAGCATTACGTCTGCTACATTCCCTGTATGCCTTGCTCTCTCATTCTGCCTACAGCACGCTACTAGGACAGCCCAGCCTTCACTGGGCATGCTACTAGGACAGCTTCCTCGCCGCCCTGGGAGATGAGAAGGAGCCAGAGGGGATATTTTCACGTATTGTGCACCACACAGCCTTCTCTCAGTCCAGGGGGCACCAGTGTCTCACAGTACTGCACACCGTGCTACCCATGGCCAGATCCAGTCTGTAACAGGCTATTACACTTCTCCTGTGTTCTGCAGCATACCTCATCCCTATCTACCTCTTGTGTCCCGCACTGCTCCACCATGTCCTAGGCCCCATACAGATGGTCGCATGAATTCTCTGACCGGTACCTTTCTGTTGTCACCCCGCAGCAGTATCTCCATCACCTTCCAGTACTGTCGGCTTCCTCCACCATCTCTTATCCAGACATGAAGTAGAGCCCCAAAGTTCTTCGGGGGCTGTGCAGAGCTCACACCTGACTAGGGGCTGGAAAGCACAGCCAGGGCTTGAGGCACTCCTCGCCTCTCATCGTGTCTGCCACCTCCCTTGCAGGACAGCTCACAAGAAGAGCAACATGGCTCTTCTTACCAGGGAATCTCATAAATGTTTATAAACATCTAAAGGGAGGTGGGAGGTAAATGGATGAGGTCAGGCTCTTCTCAGTGGTGTGCAGCAATAGGACAAAGAGTAATGGCCTAAAACTTGTACAAAGGAAGTTACATACTAACACACAGAAGAACTTTTTTACAGTAAGGGTGACGCACTGGAAGAGGTTGCCCAAAGAGGTTGTGGAGTCTCCTTCTATGGAGAAATTCAAGACCCATCTGGATGCCTACCTCTTGTAGGGTACTGCTTTAGCAGGTGGTTTGACTTTTGAGGTCCCTTCCAACCCCTGCGATTCTGTGGCCCCAACCTATTGAGGTGTGCTGACAGCACCCTGGTTCAGGGCCAGCCAGAGCTGGTCGCTTTCCAGCAGTGTAACAAAAATGCACTTTGCTCTTGATTCTGGGTACTGTGATGTTGAACTGTGTAAGTTAAGAATCCAACTACCCACATTCACAGTGAAAAATCTACCACAGGACTTAAAGCACAAGGACACTGATGACAATCCAGTAAGTCCCTGGAGTTGAAGCTGAGACAGTGTGCCAAGGAGGCAGCAGTACCCAAGGGAAGCCTCCAGATCACAGACCCCAGCTCTCTCTCACAGAGAACTTCAGTTTCCCAGGCCAACAAAGGGTGACACAGCTGGATCTGCTGTTCACTGACGAGGAAGAATTGACTGAGGCTGTGATAATCTAGTGACCATGAAATAGCAGCATTCAGGATGCTGGAGGGAGCAAGGAAGGAGAGTACCAGGATACAGACAAAGGACTTTAAGCAAGACCTCAGCTTCTACGGGGGCCTCGTAGGTGTAAGGGATCCCGTGAGCTCAAGAAAGCTGGTAAGCCTCCAGGACAGCATCCTCCAAGCACAAGAGCAGTCCATCCCAGCAGAGACGTTAGGGCAAAGCTGCAAAAAGGCAGCATATGGGAGGTGGACACAGAGGCAAGCTACAAAGAAAGAATTTATAAACATTGCCCAGGAATGTAGAGGTGGTGTCAGGTAAGTCAAAGTTCAAGTGGGGTTGAGACTTGCGAAGAAAATTGAGAATAAGAGCTTCTACCACTATGCTGGTAGTAAGAGGCTGAATAACGGCCTCCTGCTGACGAGGGTGGGTGATTTAGTGACAGCAGACACAGATAAGACTGACACTCAATGCTTCCTTTACCTCAGCCTTCACTAACAAAGTCTCCTAGGCCCTTCATGCTTAATGAAACGGTTTGGAGAGCTACTAGAAAGAGACTAGAACCAAGTCTGTATTTTTTCAGTGAATTCAACCAATGTGAACCCACGGAACCCACCCAACAGGCTGCATCCAAGGGTGACCACAGAAATGGACTTTCAGAACTGCTCTTTCAAACGTGGTAGAGATGAGGGGAGTTCCCTGACAACTGGAGAAAGCACACTACCTTCAAAAAAAGACTGAAAGGATGAGCGAGGGAGCTACCTTGTCAACAGTCTCCCTTTGGTCTGTGGAAAAATCATAGAGCAAATCCTCTTGGAGTATATGTTTGTCCACATATGAGACTGAGAGGGCAACAGCCAGGAGGTGAGGGGCAGCAGAGCACCACGGGGCTCTGCCCTGGGCCCTCTGCTACTGAACAGCTGCTCTGCGTGCACAGGGGCACTGCCAGGAGCAAGGGATGGGATCAGCCCCTGCTCTGCTCGGCGCCTGCTAAACCGCATCTGGACACCACTACTGGTTTTGGGAAACACGAGCACGGGAAAAAACTCGACACACCGCCCAGGTTCAGGGAGGGCCCTGGGGATGGAGTTCAAGAGCCAGAGCTGTCTGAACACCAGGAAGCACTTCTGCACAGCGAGGTGACACAGCACATCCACACGCTGCCCAGAGGCGGCAGAGTTTCCCTCCGTGGAGATCTCCCAGAGCTGCCAGGACACGGTGCTGGGCTCTCTGCTCTGGGTGTCCCTGCTGGAGCAGCATTGGGCCTCAGAGATCCCTCCCAGCCTCCCCCACCTGGGACTCTGGGAGCAGCTGCCCTGCAAGGAGGGAGCTGCAGAGGGACCAGGGCTTGCTCGGCCTTCAGGAGAGCTCTGGCCTAGCAGCAACCCACCGGCTCCCATGGGGAGGTTACACACAGCCAGAGCCGGGCTCTGCACAGTGCTTCATGGCAGAACCAGGATCCAGGGTTCAGGCTCCATCCAGGGAAAGGCTTTTCCCCACGAAGTCTGTCTGACCCCACACCAGGCTGCTGCAGTACAGTCTCCATCTGTGTGGGTGTTCAAGGTGAATTTGGATAATTGCTGGATAAAGCCAAGCGCAGCCTGGTCTGACCCCACAGCTGACCCCACTGTGAGCAGGCAGTTGGACCAGAGAGCATTCAATGTCTCCAAGCCCTCAGTTACTCTGTGACTCTGCTTCAGCTGTTGCACCCTTTTCCCAGCACAGGCTGCTGGCCACTAGCAAAGGCAGCTAACTGGGCTATATGGAACCTTGCTCTGCTGTACTGTAGCTGCTCTTTGGCTCCTTGTCCAGCACTCAGTGTAGCTCTGCATTTGTTGCAGCCAGTCCAGTCAGTTCCAGCTGTAGATTCTCTCCCTCATCTTTTCTTAGTCACATACAGACCAGTTCACAGTTCTTCCTCTGAGCCTGTATACTCCTTCCCTGTACCTGTGGGGGTGGGCAAATACAAGACATCTGGGAGGGCTCCAGCAGCAGAGTCCATAAATCCCTGTCAAAGTTATGGGCAAGGGGCTGCAGGACTAGCTGGGTTCTCCTCAAATATCTGCATCCCTACAAGAAGGCAAGAGCCTTGTGACAAGCTGAAGTACCACCCCACAGGTATGTCCCACTACAAAGGTCTGCAGCTGCCTTCGCTTCTGTTCATAACCCACAGCAGGAGTCACAGCATGCTGAGGTGCTGTGGGGAACAGCAACAGACACAGATTCCCAGAAGGTTTTCCCAACAGAATCTACATCACTCAGACACATAAAAATGCCCAGTGCCAACAGCAATGGCTTAGCATATTAGACCTCACACAGCCTCCACTCACCAGGGTCACACAGCAGAACGCACACACTCCTGCGCTCATTGTCCACTCCCTTAATCTCACTTGCAGACTACCTCTCTTTTGCCATGCTGCCTTGGCTTCACCTGACACCCTGCAATCAGCCTGGGACCACCTCTAGCACTTCCTGAAGTTGGTTTTTTTTTTTTTTGCAGAATTCTGCCTCAGGTGTTCTCACAGCTCCAGAATTCCCAGGGTCAACTTTTCATATCATTATTTCCCTTTCTGGGCTCTGCAAGGGTAAAGCCCCCTTATGCTGGCACGTGCTGAGAGTTCCAAGGTGATGTGCAGCCAAATAGAATAAATACTCCCTGGAGAGGGGAGAAAGAAGCAGGAACCCCTTTCCCACAGGCCATGAGAGATCCAATGTATTTGGCTTGGAACAGGTTTACACTAATCTAAAGATGCAGCACTGGCTTCCCTGTCTATCTATGCCATCAGTCCCTGTGGGATTAGTCACTGCCAGACCCAGGCTGCAAGGGCCATAGCCACCCCTTTGCCTACAAACAGCATGAGATGGATGCTCCCTAAAGGAAGATGGGGCAGGACTTACGTAATACAGGTGTACTGCCTCACTGACAGGCACAGTGCCACACAGTCCAAAAATAATGGGCAGAGCCAGGCGCTGCTAACAGGGTCCATTGACAGTCCTGGGCAAAGTGAGCAAAGAATCAAGTCCAGAGTCCTTTGCCAGAGCAAGGCTAAGGACAAACGTAGATAAAGCCAGAAACAGAACTGCGGTTAAGGCTAAAATAAACACACCCAAGGGGATCTACCCTAGTAGATGAGCTGCCTAAAGGTGGGGTTTGGGCTCTATTTAAGAAGCAGGATCAGGAACAGGGCTGGAGATGAACACACTAACACAACTCCAGCCAGGCTGCAGTGCCAGACCTGATCCTAAATGGAGCCCCTGGAGCCACAGGCAGATGGTGTGGGCTGGGGGTCCCAGGTGAGGCTAATCAGGGCGATTAAAGCCAATTAGTGCTCTCAGGACCCCATCATTCTCCACCATCTGCCTCTTTTAGGAAGGTCTTGGTTTGTGCTAGGCAATGTCGGTCCCATATTGTTCTGTAGCATGTACTACTTAGCCAAGATCATGCAGCCAAGTCATAGAAGAGCAATGGTCAGAAGGATTCTATTCCCTTCAATTAATTGATTATTCAGTCCCAGTTCATACTTGAATTCTGAAAGGATAGGCTGGCAACTCTAATGTTATTTGGAAATACATTTCATGCCTGTTTTGGTTTTGTTTTGTTTTGGTTTTGGTTGGTTTGGTAGTTGTTTTGTCTTTTTCCCTTTCTGTTTCCTTCTTACATCAGATGAGGGAAATAATAGAATACAGGACCACTCTCAACAACGCGTGGTACCGCAGCACAGACCACAAGCTGGACAGTAAGGAAAAAGCTGATGGAAGGGAACTAAGACTTTGCTTCCTGAACAACTGAAGCAAGAGGTGGAAGAAGCAGGGGAAACTGAAAGAGGGTGCGCCCCTTTGCTATGATGGACCAGCATGAGCCAGGAGTAAGCGTCACAGTGCTGCTGAAGGAAGTAGGCAGCCTAGAGATCCAGCTGGAGACTGGGGCCTCACACAAACAGCATCCTTAAGGGAAAGACTGCATTTCACGGCAGCCTTTGGAGACAAATGTTTGCTGTAGGCAGTTGTTAATCAGTGCTGCAGCCATGCTCCAAAGCAGGACAGGGGAGAGGGAACAAAGACACTCAAATGCTGATAGTGGCTGAGTGGGCAGTAAGCCCTTACAGACAACCCCAGCAGGATGTCTTGTGTGTTTGACAGCCTCTCCACGTCTACTGCGTCTGTGTGTGTGACAACTGTAAAAAGGATGAGCATGTTCTTAAATCTGTATGCATGCTGAACGGCGAATATTTGTTTAAGAGATTGGCCAGATACTGTATAATCAGACCTAGGAATATCACAACAGACTTGTGAATACTGGTATGTAAAAGGCACGTCAGTAGGAGAAATGTGCTAACTGAAAAGCACCAAAAAAGTAAAATGTTAAAATACAGTAGCTATAGTTTGGCACAACTACCATCTCTGTGCCAGGAAGGAAACCCAGGAAGAGAAAGGATGAAAGCCAGAGGGAAGAAGATTAGGATGGCAAAAGTAAAAAGAACTGCATAGTTTGGTGGTAGCATATTGGTGAGATACGCCAGCATCATCATTACATTAAAATGTCAGGGTAAAGAAAAGGAACTGGGAGAAAGAGAAAAATATAAAATGTACTGTTTCTTTCCTAGAATGAATGCAATTGAAATGGCACGTGCCCCTGGAGACCCGAGAATGTGTTAAGGAAACCAGGGGAGGAACCTGATGCTGTGCTTTCAAGACTTTTCTTTCATAGAGACTACAATCATTGAGGGGCTCACGAAGTACAACTGGGGCATTTTCCAATGAAATCACTAACTGACCACCGTAAATACATGAAGAACTTGCTGTCTGCATTCAGCTCCCAAATGGATTGCAATCCGGCCAGGGATCTCAAAGACAATATGAAGGACCACTGCTGAGTGATTCAGGGACCTGGTGACACAATTAGATGGAGAACGGCAAGGTCCTGAATCCCTGCTTTGCCTCAGGCTTCACCTGCAAGTGGATATTGTCTTCCTGGCCTTCAGGAAGGCCTCTGACACTGTCCCCATAAGATCTTCACAGAAAAGCTGCTGAAGTATGGACTGGATGAGCAGACAGCGAGGAGGGCTGAAAAAAGGCTTAATGGTAGAACACGGAGGGTAGTGATCAGCAATGTAAAGTCTAATTGGAGGCCAGTAATGAGCACCCCAGGGGTCAATACCGAGTCCAGTCCTGTGTCACATCTCCATTACTGATCTGGATGATGGGCAGTGTACCCTCAGCAAATCTGCAGGAGACACAAAGCTGGGAGGAGTGGCCGATACACCACTGTCATGCTGGCATCCAGAGGGACTGTGACAGGCTGGATAAATGAGCTGACAGAAACCTCCTGGAGATGAACAAGAAGGACAAAGTCCTGCCCCTGGCGAGGAGCAGCCCCAGGCATCAGGATGTGCTGGGACCACCCATCTGGAAAGCAGATGCGCATAAAAGCACCTGGGAGTCCTGGTGGACACGCTGAACATGTGCCAGCAATGGGCCCTTGCTGCTCAGATGGGTCTTGCTGCTCTGGGCTGCATTAGGCACAGCACTGCCAGTAGGTCAAGGAAGGTGATCCCCCGCCCCATTCAGCTCTGGTGGGGCCTCACCTGGAGCACTGGGTTCAGTGCTGGGTCGCCCAGTACAAGGGAGGCATGGACGTCCTGGAAAGACTGCAGCAAAGGATCGATAGATGCTGAAGGGACTGGAGTATCTCTACTGCAGGGAAAGGATGAGAGAATAGGACCTGTCTAGTCTAGAGAAGAGAAGATGCATGGAGGACATGAATGTCTAGAAGTATCTGAAGTGGCAGTGCAAAGATGTGCAAAAATGGAACACAAGAAGCACTTTACTGTGCAGGTGACTGAGTACTAGCACAAGCTGCCCATAGGCATTGTGGAGTTGTGGTCCTGGGCAGCCCCAACTGCAACCAAACGTAAACTTTTTGTGATTCTGTGATCTGCATCCAACCGCCCTCCTGAATCTCCCAGCCCTCCAGTCACCTCGGTCCTTCTGAGAGCTGCTCTGCTCCACCAGCCCCGCACACAGCCAGCAGCATCTGCTGCCTGACCCTTCTTTCCTGCAGTTTGCTGGGAGATTTTGCTTGCTTACCCTGCAGCCACTTGACAGGCACAAGTGGGCAGAAGGGCACCTTGTGGAACTGCTGTGGCTGAAGTAGCAGAAGTGAATGGCACAAGAGCAGCAAGATGTTGCAGGGTTAGGGAGAAAGAAAGCACAGCGCAAACCTCAGGGAACTATGATTGCTTTGAGGGAAGGAGTGCAGGTACTGAGCAGGTGTGCCTCTCCCCACTACATAGAGAACTGGGAGGACAAAGACGGGAACTAAAGAATTTAGGCCTTATTTCACCTACCTCCTCCTAGTCCTCTGGCAAGATGGGATGGAAGAGAGTGGAGTCAACGTACCACAAAGCTCTTATGATTCCCTCAGAGGAGAAGGATAGAGGAGTCACATACTGGAGTCCTCAGCTGCACAGCTTTGAGCAAAGGCTTCTCCTTCTATCAAATCCATCTGCAGGGCAATACCAGAGTCCCGTGCCCTCCCAGCCTTATTGCTCACCCATGTGCTCCCCCTACACAGTCCACAGTGCACGGGAGGGATGGAGTCCTTCTCAGGAACCATTCTCTGGCTATCCTCCCCATCTCCAGTAAGCACTGTCAGCAAGCAGGGAGCTCATCTGGAGCCCTGCCCTGGCTGGATCTCTGCTACGCACATGTTACGCTGCGGCTTTGGCAAACATCTGGCTCTGGGCTCCCGCCCCTCAGAGTGACGGCTCTTGGTGGGAGAGAAGGGGAGGCTGGCGCCAGTGTGGTCAACGATCCCACGCACGGCTCCCATTGCTTGAGTGTGTGCCAGGCATCCTGCCCTCCCCAGCCCTGGCACAGATGCTGACCAGCTAAAAGCAGCCAGGGAGCGGCCACGGCTGCTATTTCAGGAGCTGTCTCTGGCTCCAGGGTTGTGTCTCAGCCTCCAGCATGCTCGGGCCTCAGAGGAATGAACGAGGTCAGGGTTCGGCCCCAGTGATTGTCCAGCACGCGTGGCAGAGGCGAGGGTCAGACCCTGAGGCTGCACAATGCACCACATCCGGGGGGACTCCTCTGCACAGCTGCAGGCACTGCTCGCCTGCACCACTGGCTCCCACAGCTACAGGGCATGGCAAGGCTCTCGCTGGCAGCCCCACAGCCATAGTCCAGGCATGGGAAGACGCAGGGCTGCTGCAGCCATACAGATTAAGTACGGAGAACAGGGGAGAAACTGCTCCGAGATGGGACAAAGCCCTCGGTTTTGAGGAGGAGGGGAGGCAGTTCAATTGCAGACACTAGCAGGGAGGTAGAATCCCAATGGAGATTAACGCTGGACAAGGTCTGCAGGAACCTGAGGGTGAGCACAACCTTTCTCGGAGTCCCAGTGCTGCAGAGGGCAGGGGCAAAGAAAGGAGCAGAATGAGGAGAAGCAAAGCTCACACACAAGCATCCAGGTGTCCTCTCTGTTGGAGCAGGAGAGAGATAAAACGGGAGCTGCAGCAGAGAGCTAAAGGGTTCTGGGAACCTCAGCAGAGCAGAAGAGTTTGGGTGCTAAGCAGGGGAGAAGCTAGGACTCTGCAAAAAAAGTCTCAAGGGGATTCAAGCAGGGCAGCAGCAGTGTAGGGTAGGATGTGAGAGGGTCCCCCCCTGCTGGGGGACACTGATGCCAAGAAGGACTTCAAAGTGGGGTGCTGGGCTGGGAACTGGCTGCACAGAGCTCAGGCAGCGAGAGCTGGCAGATCATGTCTACACAGCAGGAGAGGACATGGTCAGGCAAGATGCACGAGTGAGACTGGAGCTTGGTGCATCAGAGGGAGAACAGCAGGAAGGGATGGGGAGCAGAAGAGGCTAGGGTGCCCTAGGGCCCTTGAGGGAGAGCACTGCCAGTGAGAAGTGCCCTGGGGGCAGAACAGCAAGGGTCCCTTGGGGGGCAGACATCAGCAGCTGGCAGCAATCAAGGGGTGTGGAGAGAACAGGAGGGAGCAGAGACTGAGGGAAGGGGAGGGGGAGCATGCTGTGGGGCTGGGGCTCCACGAGGGGAGGAGCAGGGCTTGGCACTTTGGGGGTTAGTGTGCACAGGTGTGGGGCTGCGGGTGGCATGGAGGAGGGAGGGTGTGAGCAAGCACTGTAGGAGGAAGGGGAGATCTAGGGGACCTGGGGCCAAAGCAGAGGTGAGGGAAGAGGGGCAGCTGTGAGGGGGCTGGGGATCAGTGCAGAGGAAGGAGGGATCTGTGGAGGGGGCTGGGGGAGGAGCAGAGCATGAGGGGAGAGGAGCACGAGGGGCTGGGGCCTCTCGGCTGCAGTGGAAAAGCTGCTGCAGCTCCAGGGGAAATGCTACTTGAATTAATCATGGCGCTGGCTGCTGTGCCAAGCCCAGGAGGAGGCTGCTGGCAGCGCAAGGAAATAACTTTCACAGGAATTTGGAACAAATGCAGCTCTTCTGGCGGTAACAACAGCACTCACCTCCCCCAAAACCTCCCTAAGTACCAGCATCTCCCCCATGTCCCCTGTCCCTCTGCACCCTCAGACTCATCCACATGATGGACCCTCTCCCAGAAGCATGATGCACTCCCTCCCCTCACACTGATCCCTAGCAAGCTCACAAGCATCTCCTCATTTTGTCCCGGAAAGCTTGTCTTATTTCAGAGGAGGAGAAGGCCTGTTCTGTGTCGTGCAAAAATCTGAAAATAGGTTCATGCTAAAGCTCTTGTCCCAAGAAAACGAATGCATATAGCAGCGTCCTCCCGCCACTCTCCTTGGCAGCAAAGTCAGTGACCATTAGTCCTCCTCCTGTTCCAGTCCCAGTGCGTGGCTGCTCCCTGTGTTCTCTCACAAACATCCCCCTTCAGTGCCATAATCGATGCATGAGGATTATCCCTCAAGACTCCGTATTACTGTAGCCTGCTTTAGCCTAGAACACTTCATGCAGGTCATGCTACATAGTGCACAGCCTCAGAAGCTGTCCAAGCGCTGTGCATGCAGCACAGCCAGCCCCACAGAATCACAAAATTGTACTCAAACTTCAAAGTGCATCAGACTCGTCCTCAAAATTGTAAGAAAAGGATACACATTACATATGCTGTTGGTCAGCTTTTGATTGCTGATGTTCTTCTTCCCCAACAATTGTGTGTATGGGTGCAAGTGAAATATGTAAACCCTGGTTCCAAAATCATTAATATCGGATCTATACAAGAGTCAATAATCTACCATCTCGTCTCATTCACATTTCAGTCAGATCAACCACTGCTCACAACATGGGGTTTACACAACTCTCTCTGCTTTACGCAGGCTGCCAGAGGACAGACGATATTTGATTCAGCTTAGAAAGTTAGAAAGGCCCAGAAAGAAAATATCTGACCATGCATGCAGCTTGTTGGTACAATGTCAATCCAACAGAATGTTTAAAACAAATATAAGCCAGCAGAGTGAATTTATACCAGAACAGTGCTCCACATCATGTAAACACAGCATGTGAACATGGTCTGATGAGCCCTAAAGCATCTATGCCAACCTCATGAAGTTCGGCAAGGCCAAGTGCAAGGTCCTGCATCTGGGTCGGGGCAATCTCAAGCGCAGATATAGGTCGGGCAGAGAATGACTTGAGAGCAGCCCTGAGGAGAAGAATTTGGGAGCGTTGATTGATGAGAGATTCAACATGAGCTGGCAATATATGCTTGCAGCCCAGAAGGCCAACTGTATCCTGGGCTGCATCAAGAGAAGTGTGACCAGCAAGGCGAGGGAGGTGATTCTGCCCCTCTACTCTGCTCTCACGAGACCCCACCAGGAGCACGGTGTCCAGTTCTGGGGCCCCCAACACAAGAAGGACATGGAGCTGTTGGAGCAGGTCCAGAGGAGGGCCACAAAGATGATCAGAGGACTGGAGCACCTCCCCTATGGGGACAGGCTGGGGGAGCTGGGGCTCTTCAGCCTGGAGAAGAGAAGGCTGCGAGGAGACCTAATAGCGGCCTTCCAGTGCCTGAAGGGGCCTACAGGAAAGCTGGAGAGGGACTTTTTATAAGGACAGTTAGTGACAGGACAAGGGGAAATGGTTTTAAACTGGCAGAGAATAGATTTAGACTAGACAGCAGGAAGAAATTATTTTCTGTGAGAGTGGTGAGACACTGGAACAGGCTGCCCAGTGAGGCTGTAGACGCTCCCCCTCTGAAAGCACTCAAGACCAGGCTGGATGGGGCTTTGAGCAACCTGGTCGAGAGGGAGATGTCCCTGCCTACAGCAGAGGGGTTGAAACTAGATGATCTCAAGGGTCCCTTCCAACCCAAACCATTCTATGATTCCATGATCTATATTACCAACTCAGGGCTACAGAGGGAAACAGAGACAACCAATTAGTGACCATCCCCTGCTCTATTGTTTGATGGTGTTGTGTTCATTGGCTACTTGGTCTTCTTCTCTGCCTGTGTTTTTCTCTCTTCTCAGATTTGAACACTGGTTTGCTATTTCCTTTGCTTAGGCTCATGCAGGGTCTGCTACTGTAAGACTTGACCCATGATAAACATAAGAAATAAATAAACATAGAATCATAGAATCATAGAATTAACTAGGTTGGAAAAGACCTACAAGATCATCCAGTCCAACCATCCACCTACCACCAACAACCCCACTAAACCATGTCTCCTAGCACAACATCTAACATTTCTTGAACACCTCCAGGGACAGTGACTCAACCACCTCCCTGGGCAGCCCATTCCAGCACCTGACCACTCTTTCAGAAAAGTAGTATTTCCTAATGTCCAGCCCGAATCTCTCCTGGTGCAACTTGAGGCCATTCCTCCTCGTCCTGTCACTAGTTACAAGAGAGAAGAGGCTGAGCCCCAGCTCACTACAACCTCCCTTCAGGTAGTTATAGAGAGTGATAAGGTCTCCCTTGAGCCTCCTCTTCTCCAGAATGAACAATCCCAGCTTTCTCAGCCGCTCCTCATAAGCCCTGTGCTCCAGACCCCTCACAGCTTCATTGCTCTTCTCTGGACACGCTCCAGGGCCTCAATGTCTTTCTTGCTGTGAGGGGCCCCAAACTGGACACAGTACTTGAGGTGCAGCCTCACCCGTGCTGAATACAGAGGGAGCCACCAGAACAACCTGGCAGAACGGATGGGGTGTGGCTGGGATGCAGGAGACTTGCAGCTGGTACCCTCATCAGTTACATGGACTCCCCACTTTCCTATCATTCTGTCCTGCTCACAGAGAGCAGATGTCAGCATCCAGAAACAGACCTGGTCCTCTCCTTTCTTGCTTAGAAACTTGATGGTCTGATGGAGAACAAAATGCTTTCTGTTCTGTGTCAGCCTTGGCAGCTGCCTATGACCTGCAGGTATGTCGGCAGGGGCTGCCCTGTAACCTGGGCTCTCGTTAGCATTATGCGGGTCTGGACCCTAAGGCAAGATGAGCCCTGATGCCTGGAAGTCACAGAGAGATGAAGTCAAGCAGGGGAAACAGAGGGTCTGCAGGGCTGTACACCTGATGTGGTGACCCTGTGGAATGTGGCACCAGCTGCTGGCTGCTGTGGACCCCGAAGGGCCCATGGAAGCCTTCGAGTTCCAGGCAGGGGTGGCCGGACCGGGCAGGTCAGCTCAGACCGTGGCTCCCTACCCTAGCTCTGCCAGCTCCCCGACCTGGCCTGCGCCGGCTGTGGCCTGGTGCTGAGCCGGCAGCCCAGCCAGCCTCCTTTCCCATCCTCTCACATTTCCCGGCTCAGAGGAAGCAGCAGCAGATGTGTGTGCTGTTTGCTTTATGCCGAGGCCACGAGGGAGTTACCTGTGCTCAGCCCAGATGCGCTGTTTCCAAATGAAACATGAGGGCCA
Organism: Numida meleagris; assembly: GCF_002078875.1. Classification (NCBI taxonomy): domain Eukaryota; kingdom Metazoa; phylum Chordata; class Aves; order Galliformes; family Numididae; genus Numida; species Numida meleagris. The sequence goes on along the minus strand of NC_034409.1, from coordinate 192,265,461 downwards.
AGCCAAGACCATCGAAACCTGTCCAAACCCTCAGCCATTGCCGGCTGCTGGACGAGCACCTCCTCCTGTGCTGTGTGGGCCAGGCTGGCTTCTTCGCCGCACTGACTGTCACCATGGCCCAGCCCTGTGGCTCAACCAACATCTCCATGGCATCCCCACAGTCTTGCACCTTCCCGGCTCCTCCAGGGTCCCACCTCCCTCCTGTCTGTCCCCACACTTGCAGCCAGAAGCCCAGCCTTCACTGCGAGCTATATTTCCAGAATGCCTTCCTGCCTTACAGTAAGCAGCACCAAGCAGGATGGCACTGAGAACGAGAGGGGCCTCCACTGGAGCCACCTCAGTTGAGTTGTCCCCACAAACACCTGAAGCCTCCACATTCTCCAGGGCAACACCACTCCTGCCCTGTCCCGGAGCCCATTGCCATCCTTGGCCCCCTCCTGACCCCTGTCCCAGCATGGCTCTGGCACCACTTCACCCCACCTGTCCCACAGGGACAGACCCCGTGCGGCCCTGACAGACCCTGCAGGGTCATGCTGATGGCATAGCTGGCACAGCTGAGCCCCCATGAGAGCTAACAGAGGGGCAGCTGGGCAGCTCACCCCAGGCCTCACGTGTGCACTCTCACTACACAAAGACTGACGTAGCATGTGCCTCTCAGCTCAAATGCCAAAGATGCTGCTTCCAAGGTAATATAACAACACCATTCATGTATAATTAATGCTTTTGTCCATAACCAGAGGGAGAGAGAAGTTACCAGTCCAGCCACAAGCAGCTTCCTAGAGGCCTGACCTTGCTCCTGAGCACCATTGCCGGTACTCTGGCCTGACAAGGACAGCTCCACACTTGTGCAAGAAATGCCTGTCAGAGTAGGCCACAGTGTGAGCCGAGATCAACACAGTGCTTTGCACAAAGGAATTCCTTGAGATCTGCCTATGGTATCAATGATATCACCCAGTACTTGCATGCAGAAAGTGCATAGCAATGCTCTGCACCACTTCTCTCTGCTCACGGTGAGGGAAGAGTTCTCTGTTCTAGCATTCCTGCTACTGTTAGTGCCTATCAAAGCCATGAAATCTGCACCAAACATCCTTCAGTGGCATGTCTCTCATCTCCAACCTCTCATAGCCCTGGCTGTGCCCAACTCAAGCTCAGCTCCTGACAGTTGTACCTACCTGTAGGAAGCAGGTACCAACAGGGGTGTTCTCCTTCAGGGACACGTTGTAGAAATTACTTCTGAACACTGGCTCATTGTCATTAACATCCTGCAGGGCCACAAGCACCACAGCTGAAGAAGAGAGGGGAGGGGTTCCCCTATCCGTGGCCAGCACTGTCAGCTGAGGCTGAGGATCCTTCTCATAATCCAGTGGGGCAGCAGTGGTGATGATACCTGTAGCAGGGTCAATGGCAAACCAGCTGGAATGGGTGTCATGGCTATGCATGATACTGTACTGAACCTCCCCGTTGGGACCCTGGTCTTTGTCTCGAGCGGTCACTTGCAGGACAAAGCTCCCTGGGTACACAACCTCAGGGATGCTCTGTTTGTACTCCTGCTGGTCAAAGAGTGGAGGGTTGTCATTGATATCTATCACCTGCAGCACAAAGGTTGATTCTGCCCGGAGCGGAGGCGTTCCTGAATCAGTAGCTGTCACTCGCAAATCATAGGAGTCTCTTTCTTCCCGATCCAGAAGCTGGTCCACACAGATAAGGTAGATTATGTTGTCCTTTGTAGTGAGGGCAAACTTGCCGTCCCCTCCCTCCAGAGTGACATTGACATTGGAGTACTCGCCATAATCTGGGTCAGAAACAGAGATGCGTGCCACGTACTGGCCAGGCTGGGCTCCCTCAGAGATCTGAGGGGAGCCGTCTTCACTCAGAAAGATGATAGTCATGGTGGGTTGGTTGTCATTGTAGTCGCGCACATGAATAGTGACAAAGGCTGTGGTGACCTCAGGATGGACAGCCTTATCCCGTGCCTGTACCACCAGCTCGTGCACCTTCCTGACTTCATAGTCCAGACCCTTGTTGAGTTTGATGACTCCAGTTCGGGAGTCAATGGTGAAGTACTGGTCAGGATCGCTCTGTCGCCGGTTGATCTCATAAATCACATCCCCATTGTCTCCTTCATCTGCGTCAGATGCGAAGACCTGCAGGATGCTACTGCCAGGTTTCAAATTCTCTGATATGAGAGTATGATAGCGGCTCTGGTTGAAGGTAGGAGCATTGTCATTGATGTCCTGGATGGACACATCCAACGTCATTTGGCTGCTCCTGGGAGGAGAGCCCCCATCATAGGCTTCCAACACCAGGGAGTATGATGAATGGTTCTCCCGATCCAAGACATTGCTGACCACCAGGTCTAAATACAGGACCCCATTGGGTCCACGCCGTGTTTCCAGACGGAAGGCCTGCCCCACGTTGTCACCCTTAATCACATAGCCTTGGGTATTGAGCACGCCGCTGTCAGCATCAAAAGCTGGATCCAAAGGAAATCTGCTGCCAACGGGTGTGTGCTCTGGGATCTGGAAAGTGCTGTGTTGCTTGGGAAAGGCTGGAGCGTGGTCATTGATGTCATTAACTTGGATATTCACTTCTACTGTGATGCCCTCTAGGGTAACAGCTATGAAGCTGTAATGGTCCCGGGTCTCTCGGTCAAGGACACGGGCTGTTTTGATGATGCCCCTGTTCTCATCTATCCACAAGTCAGTGGCAACTCCACTGCCCTCCTGTGCTGATATGAAGTACATGTAGGCACTGGTGCCAGGGGGCAGGCCAGCACTGATGTCCCCAATGATGGTGCCAGCTGGCTGCTCCTCATCTATTTGTAGATCCAGGGTGCCCAGGACAGCAGAGCCCTTCTCTGCTCTCAGGCCCCCAAGAATTAGCAGCTCCAACAGAAGCATGGCCGACCCTTTCATCTGCTCCATTACTAGCGGCTTGCAGAGCAGAAGGTTGCTTGATCTTCTTTGCAGTGCACTTTAATCCTGCAAGGAATGCAGACCAGAGGAGGCTGGTTAAGAGGGAGCAGCAAATGAAGGACAGAATAAGAACGTGGGGAGGGAAAGCCTGCCAGGTACCTTCTGCTTGATTGCTCTGTATCACTTATCCCTCATGAGAGGAAAATTTGTAGAGCAAAGGGTGCTCAGAATGAAGGCCTAGGCCAGCACCTAACATCAGCCAAGCAGAGCAAACCTGGCCATGTGCTGATGTTACCAGCTTGTACTCTGTCACATAGGTTTTCTTTCTACACAGCCAAGCATTCTTCCCAACTAGCAGCCCTCCTGGCAGCACTGGAGCCAGCTGGTTCCTGTGCCTTTAACAGCTGAATGCTTCCTGCAAAGCTGAGAAACAGTGTCTGCAAGACCACAGAGATTTTTGGACAAGCAGCAGCCTAGCACCTCTCTATCCTGAAAAATATGGTCTTAAAACTGGGAGCGATCCCAACAAGTGACCCTGTCGAACCCCCCTTCCCCAGTAGCTTGCTTTTCATGACCACAGGGATTTAGGTTCAAAAAAAATGTGAAGTGCAAATCGGGTGTCCCTGGTGGGGTGCAGCAGAACTGGAATGGGCTTACATCCAGAGAACAATAAATCAGAATGGCTCTATTGCAAAGGACATACCCACAGCTGGGAATGCCCAGGATAAAACCCTGTCCTCCTAGGGCCAACAGGGCCCATTGTTTAGCCAGGAACAGAGATCTGTGGATGCCCCAAGCTGGTACCATGGAGGGTGGTGGTGGTACAGTAGGAACGCAGCAATTCCCTCTGAACTGCCAGCTGCTCTGGCTCCTTCCCCGTCCCACACTCTCCACTGCTCACTCTCCTCCTTTGTCTCCTTCTCGCTGCTCCTTGTTCGTTCTGGCTCCTTCACTCCATTTCCCCCTGCTGTAGCTTCATTTCACTGCAGCAGTGGGGGAGGGACAAGGAGGGAGGAGCAGCTCCCTGCAGCAACACCACTGCTGGACACGCTGGACATACTCGCGGCACCCAAAGGCTGTGAGCCCCCCAAGGGCTCTGCCCACCCTCCCTGCAAGTAGGCAGAGCAACTCAGCAGTCAAAGTGCTTGTGAAGAACACCAGCCCCAGTGCCGCTTTTAGCCCCCGGTAAACGAGGCTTAGTGGTCTGCAGGGATGGCGGCAGCATGAGCTCACACTTGGACTCTCTTGAAAGCATTTGCTGCTGGTCCCATAACCACACTCAGGAGCAGCTCATGTCAGACGCAGGACGGCAGGAACCTCCCTGTCTTGGGGGACAGAGGTGGCTAGTATTGCCTGGTTTGGGGACTACAAATGGCAACCTTCGATCTGCAGAACTCTACAGCAGTGCTAACCCTTTCTGAGAGACGTAGTACAGTTATTCGTTGGCCCTCTTTCCCACCTCAGGACAACTGTTTAGGTTGATTTTTCTTGCAGAAATTCTGGGTTGGTGACAGAAAGAAAAGTCTAAAAAAGTGTTTCCTACATATAAAAGAATGAGTGTTTACCTCAGTGAGCTATAGGAACTAGAAACCTATGCATACCCCCAGTGCCTGATACCTATGGCAAGTAATGCCACATACTGTTCTTGTACCTAGCAAACATGAATCTTCATTATCTCTCGGGAGCAGAAGTCCTAAGAAGTTACACATTGTTGTGGGCTGCTAGCTGGTGAGCTGCACCAATTCAATGGCCCTAAACAAGTCCATTGCTCTTTCTCTTGAGAGTTAATGAAGCTTCCCCAGCTGAAGGTTTAATTACATGCATCTAGAATTGAGAGAATGGGGTCCAAATTTGCTTCCGTGATGCAACTGCACCAACCTAACTGTAACCCAGCTGCTCAGGTCATGGGAAGGTACACGGCAGAGTTCAAAGCCCTGGCAGGCGGGTAAATGAAAACTTAAGTAAAAGGAGGGTAGAAAAACTAGTGGAGTAATAAAAAGAGGGATGCAATGAGGTGATCTCAGTGGCTGAGGACGAGATAAAGCTGAAATGTCTTGAGTAGTGCCTGGATCAGATAAGGGCACAGATATGGGGAAAAGAACCGGCCCTATTTTGATTGTTGATGCGACTCTTGGAAAGCAGAAGGGAGCGCAGCAAGGCTTTGTGGACCGCTGCTGTGGGAACAGGGAAACTGGAAATGTGAATGGGGAGTGTGAAGGGCAGCTGAGAGCACCGGGGCAATTGAGTAACAAAAAGTCAGGTTTCTAGGGTGATCAAATGTGTGTAAACTTCTCCCTTTCCCTCCTTCCTGGACACATGTTCAGAGCTTAGCTACCTCTTAGGAAAGAGATGTGACTGCCTGCTTGCCAGACTGCACAAGCCCAGTATGGGCAGAAGGCCGTCCACGGCACTAGCAGCCCTTTATTCCTATGAGACTGGCAGGCTTGGGACAGCAAGGAAGACAGCAGTAACCTCAGTTGATGCAGAGTCACCAAATCCGAACAGCTGCTTCCAATTAGCAGATAGCTCAGCGCGAGGGGCTGGCTTGACTGGTCCAGGCCCAGCCTGTGTAATGTGAGCCAGACTGCCCTGCTCCCCTTCTGTCCCTCCCACTATCGGGCACTGAGTTTCCTAGTAACAAATGGCAGCAAGAGTCTCTGAAGAAAACGGTTAGTATCAGAATCTGTCCGGAGAGGAGGCTGGGGTCCAGAGCTGTAGTAAGGGGGCTGACAGGAAGGGTGCTGCAATATGCAGAGGCATTTCCAGGCCTGGGGCTGATACGCCAAGGCATCAGGAGAGCTGAGACTACGCTTAGGAGATAAGCCATGTTTAGAAAAAATACATAAGGAATTACAGAAGGACCAATGCATGAATCCCTGTCCGCATGCTGCCAGTGGCATTGTGTCTCATGTCAGCCATGGAGAAGGGAAAGCAGGCCCATCCCGGCACTAGCAGAGAAGCTAGAAAGACGGCACCCATTCTGCACGCCACAAACAGATGTCAGAGTGCTTGCTGTGCAAAAGCTCCATCAAAGCTGCACGTGCTGCTGATGCCATACCCAAAGCTTCACACGAGGGGCCATGACTCATATAATGATGTTTCTAAGACTGCAGGTCAGGAAGGATGTAGAATCCAATTTCAACTTTGCTGAGCACCACTCACCGTGCTGGAATACGCTCTTCTGTTCTACACTCATGCTGATCTCTCTCAAGACCTTCAGATTTTCTGCCCTCAAAGCCAAGCACAACCCAGCCTTGCCTGCAGTGCAGCCCCAGTCTAAAAACTCTCTTTCAACTTCTACTGTCTGTTATGACCTACAGTGATCTCCATGCCTCCCGGCCCTATCTCCTTACACCTGGATCTGCAACACCAGCATCTCTATTGCTCACTCTCACAGCTGCCACACAGCCTTATCTCCTTCTAATACTAAACCCAAGCAATGACCAGCAGCGGTAACCATTCTCTAAGGATGCAGTCAAGCTCCACTTCATCCTCATGGATTCAATTTCTGTGCCACACTAGGGCTTCCTTCAGGCTATCCGGTCTCTGAAAACACTATCCCTACAAAGGAAGCTGTAATAAAAGCTCCTCACGCACTAGCTAGTTCCCACAGTCTCGGCCCACAAGCATCTCAGCACTGGCTGGGCCCCTGCCATACTGCATGCCCAATGCAGAGGTGGCCCGGGGCCTCGAGGCTCTCTGGCCGTCGGGCTGCCCGGCCCCCGGCGCTCCCCGGCTGTCAGGGCTCTCCATCTCTCGGGGCTCCTGGGCCGTCTCTCCCGGCGGCTGCTGGGGCTCCCTGCCCTTCGGGGCTGCCCAGCCACCGGGTGCCCCCGCCTCCCGGTGCTCCCGGTGCCCGCGTACACCCCCGTACCGGGGCGCTCCCGGGACGCTCCGCACGGTGCAGTCTCCGTTCCAGAACAACGCCCGCCCCTGCCCCCCGCTCCGCTCGGGCCCGCAGCCCCCGCCCGGCGCCTCCGCGGCTCCTCCGCCGTGACCGCCGAGCGCCCGCCCCGCGGCGGCTCTGCCCTGCGGCTCCGTCCCCGGCGCCGCTCCCGCGCCCGCACCGTCCCGCTCGCCCGCTCCCAGCGCTGGCCCCACTGCCGTCGCGCAGCGGGCGAGGCTGATCCAGCCGTGGATCCGCGGTGCTGCGCCGCCGCGGGCGCGCTCCCCCCCCCGCCCCCCCCCTCCATTGTCTGCGCGGCGGAGGCAGAACAAAAGCGCCCGGTCCGGTCCGGTCCGGCCCGGCCCGGCGTGCGCTGATGCGGATGTGCGGCACATCGGGCGAAGGCGGGGAGGCGGCGGGAGCGGATCGGTCCGGCGCTGGCACTTACACCTCGCGTCCCGCGCTGGCAGAGCTCACATCCCGCACGATCCGGTCCCGGCGAGACGTCCCGCGGCCGCACCGGTACCCCGGTACCCCGGTACCCCGGTGCTCCGGTGCCGCGACCGCTCCGGTACCGCTGGCCGCCCCGGTACCTTCAATGTGTTCCGGTGCCCTCTGGCGTCGTGCCCCCACCCCGTCCTCCCGGTGTTCCGGCCTCCCGGTGCCGCGGCCGCCCCGCGCAGAGCTCGGCGGCAGGCGGCGGGTCGGCGCTGGCTCGGCGCGGAGGCTGCTGCTGAAACCCGACCCAGCGCCGCCCTCAGCCCCTGTCTCCCCCCGCCGCCCCCATCCCCGCCCCGCCACCGGAGCGCGCCGGCGGAGCGCGGCCCCGGGCCGGGGTCCGCGGAGGAGGGTCGACGTGGTGGGGCACGGGACGCGGGGCGCGAAGGAGCCGGGGAGCAGCGGTGGGGAGGGGGCCTGCGCAGAGCGGGGGGAAAGGCTGCAGCCGGGAGGGATGTGGAGGGATGGGTAGGAAGCAACGGGCGCCAGGAGCTCGGGGAAGTGAGAAGAGGTAGGAAAGAGCGAGGGGCAAGGACGGGGGTGGGATGGGACGGGGCAAGGAGAGGGCTGTGCAAAAAAGAGATGGAAGGAGACGGTGGGTGGTATTGGAGGGACGTGGGCACGCGATCGCAGAAGCGCATCCCGTTTTCTAGTCTACCACAGTTCCTTCCTTAAACGCAAGCAGAGTGTACGTGTTTCTGTAACCTGCAGACCTTGCGTTGAGGCTTCTAATGCCTGGGAAGGACAACAGTCATCTGTAGTGCCTGCCATTCAAGTGACTGGGGCCCCACCAGCCTATACCAAGAATAAGAGTGGGTGACTTTCCAGGCTGCTCCATGAGCGGCTGGCTCCCTTGGCGTAAAGTGGCCACCTAGACAAGTTTTCTCTGCTCCAGTCTGGCCAGGTCACGACGGTGTTGGTGTATCTGCTGGGAGCCACTCTGCCTCCAGGACAATAACCACTACTGGGCATTCTTTTATTTCTCAGTAGGGAAACAAACATTGTGTTGTGACAGTCCATTGCTACACAGTACCATGCGCTATAAAGGTCACCATTCATTCTACCTCATCAGGAAAATGCCTGGGTTCTTCCATCGGTGACAATCAATGCAAACAGGGGACATGGATCACCGGACTGATTTCCCAGATTGCATGTCTGCACTCCTTCCTAGACACCACAAAGGCTGAGCTGAATTTAGACATAAAAGGTAACCGGATTGCTTTTACTGATGTAAAGGTGCTCTAAAAATAAAAGCTTTTTGACCACGAACAGCACATCTATTAATTCTCATAAAGTCAGCAAGCAATAACATGTTCCGTTTCTTTCCTTTTACATCTACCTCCGTAAGACCGCAGGAAAGCAGGAGGAAGTTCAGGAGAGGGCAGCAGGGATGGGTTCCTATCACCTTCAATGCAAGGAACAATTCGGTTTCCGTTCTGGAAAGGAGACAGATGAGAGGAACGTGAAAGAAGACAATGAAATCATGGGTACTCTGTGCAGAGTTAGTTCAGCTTTGCGGAGCTGATTTTGTTCGTATACTGCTTCTTCCAATATAAAAGAAGCATGAAATGTGGCAAACAGAAGCCAAGATCAAAAAAAAGATGTGATACTTCACATGAGGGCCCACGGACCTGGGGAACTCTTTGCCATCAAATGTTATGGATGCTCAAAATTCACATTGGCTCAAGGGGTGCCTGGATTAGTTCACAGAAGAGAAATTCTTCGAGGGTTCCTGAACAGAAGAAACCGCCTCCGCCTCATGAACTCTGTGAGTTACAAAGAGCTGGGTCAGAGAGCATAGTGAAGTGAAACGTGGCACACATTTCTCCTATTTTTCCACACCTTCCTGTGCATCTGTTTGTAGCCACTGCTGGAGCCTGGTCTGGGGCTAGAGGGAGTTTTGAGCTGACTCCCAGTGAGACCGTCATTATTGTCCTTCAGCTGTTCCAAGTGTAACAGTGACATTTCAGCCTTGATTTAGCTATCATGTGTTTACTTCTCTTTATTTTTGACTACAGTTGTTTTTTTGCTACATTCATCAAATACATAGGGCTGATGGTTCTTTCAGTAGCTTGTTGATGTTATTGCAAGGCTGCTATTATATATGAAAAAAAAGTGGTTTTGGAGAGATCCTTGGTGACTGGAAATAAGCTAACATTACACTCCTTTTCAAGAAAGGCAAGGAGGAACTCAGAGAACCATCAGTGTGTCAGTGTCATCTCGGTGTCATCTCGGTGCCTGGACAACTCATGGACCACATCACCTTGGAATCCATTTCTGAACACATGGAGAACAAGGAAGCAATGTGGATTTGTATAGCACAGCTTGTGCCAGACCAGCCTGATTGCCTTCTATGACAGAATGACTGGCCATATGGATGGAGAGCAGTGGATGACACGTACCTGCACGTTGTCTCCCACATTTATAACCAAAGAAGTATGGGCTGGATGAATGGAGCATTAGGGGGACTGAAAACTGGCTGTACCTCTGGGCTCAGAGGGTAGTAGTCGGTATTTCAGTATGGGGCTAGTGGCTGCCAGTCATTGGAGTGACTGAGCTCTGCCAGTCAGCCAGTTCTCAATCCATGAGTAGGCTAAGGGGCTTTCTAATGGCATACTACTGCTATCTGAAGAACAGATAAAAATGATGAAGCCAAATGTTTCTTCATAGTGGCAGACAACAGAATAAGAACAATTGCCACAATTACAGCTTGAGAGATTCAGAGTGGACTTTAGGAAAAATTTCTCCATCAGGAGAGCAGTGCAACACTAGAAAAGCTGCTCACGTAGGCTGATTTCTACCCTGCAAGGTTTCAATGCAGATCTGACCTTGTATTATTGGTAGTCCTCCTTCAAATGAGAGGTTAACCATGATGCATTCCCTCAAGCCTACAACTTCTGATTGACTAATAATCTCTGTTTTTTTTTTTTAGATAGTTGTCTAACGTGCTACTCTGACAAACTTGCTGCATTTTATCACATGCCATTTATTGTCATGTTTTCAAAATCTGTGTTGAAACCTATGTATAATTCTACATGTACAACCTAGGGACTGGTGCAATATGGCGCACTAGAGTTGGTAGTCACTTAAGCATAGCTGGAAGGCAGCACAGAAATTGTGCTTGACGTGCATTGTGTTTCCCAAGCTCTACAGGCAAATACTCCAATGAAATGGCATATCACGCTACTTCTCATGTTGCTGCTCTGCCACCACAATGACCTTGATTCTGGAGTCCCACACATCCCCACTCCAGAATTGACTTTGCATGTCCCCACTCTCATCAACAGCAGGTGGGGAGTGGTCTGGCACCATAGCACCTTCCTCCTAGATGGCATTTTGCTTCTGACTTGGATAGGAGCAATTTGGCAGATAGCCCAGGACTGACTGAATTGCTCAGAGGCTTCCACTTTTGCATGTTGAAGGCTGGCTCAGAAATCCCAAACAGGAAATCTTTCTAGGATGTGCTTAGGCTCTGATTCCCGGATGTTCACAGCAAGCAAAGCCTTCCTACATTCAGAATGGAGGTTAAAAATAAAAGAGGTCAGGCACCTGCTAGAAGCATACATGGCCAGGAGGTGTGGTGGGTGGAGTTCAGGAGGACAGCTCTCTCTAAGACAGGTGTAAGCATTTTTGGTTGAGATTGCAAGAGCAGACTTTGAACTGTTCAGGGACCTGCTTGGCAGGATGTCATGGAAGAAATCCCTGGAGGGAAGAGGGGTCCAAGAAAGCTGGTTGGTATTCAAAGACCATCTCCTCCAAGCCTAGAAGCAGTGCATTCTGAGAAAAAGGAAGGGAGGCAAGAATGCTAGGAGGCCTCCGTGGATCAGCAAGGAGCTCCTGGACTTACTTAAGCTCAAAAAGAAAGTCTATGGGGAGTGGAAGCAGGAACAGGTTACATGGGAGGACTGCTAAGAAGTTGTCCAAGTAGCCAGGGGTCAGGTTAGGAAAGCTAAAGCCCAGATATAATTAAATCTAGCCAGGGACATAAAGGGGAAGAAGAAGAAATTCTACAGGTTTATCAGAAATAAAAAGAAGGTCAGGGAAGATGTGGGCCCACTCCGGAAGGAAACTGGAGACCTGGTCATGAGTGATACAAAGAAAGATGAGGTGCTCAATGACTTCTTTGCCTCAGTCTTCACCAGCAAGGGCTCTAGCCACACCACCCAAGTTGGAGAAAGCAATGCTAAGAACTCGGAGAAGGTAGATCTGCCTACTGTAAGTGAAGATCAGGTTTGAGACCATCTAAAGAACCTGAAGGTGCACAAGTCTATGGGACTCAATGAGGTCCATCCACGGGTTCTGAGGGAACTAGAAGATGAAGCTGCTGAGCCCTTATCTGTCATATTTGAAAGGTCATGGCAGTCTGGTGAAGTTCCCACTGACTGGAAACCCCCATTTTCAAGAAGGGAAAAAAAGATCCAGGGAACTACAGGCAAGTCTCACCTCTGTGGCTGGCAAGGTCATGGAGCAGATCCTCCTGAAGGCCATACTGAGGCACATGGAAAATAAAGATGAGGTGATTGGTAGTAACCAATATGGCTTCACCAAGGGCAAGTCCTGCCTGACAAAGTTGGTGGCCTTTTATGACGGTGTTACAGCATCAGTGGATAAAGGAAGAGCAACTGACATAATCTACCTGGACTTGTACAAAGCGTTTGACACTGTCCCACATGACATCCTGGTTGCCAAATTGGAGAAAAATAGATTTGATGGATGGACCACTCGCTGGATAAGGAATTGGCTGGATGGTTGCACGCAAAGAGTTGTGGTCAACAGCTCAAAGTCCAAGTGGAGACAGGTGATGAGTGGTGTTCCTCAGGGATCAATGTTGGGACCGGTGTTATTTAACATCTTTGTAGGTGACATGGACAGTGGGATCAAGTGAATCCTCAGCAAGTTTGCAGACAACACCAAGCTGAGTGGTGCAGTTGATGTGCTGGAGGGGGATGCTATCCAGAGGGACCTGGACAGGCTTGAGGTGGGCCCATGCCAACCTCATGAAGTACAGTAAGGCCAAGTGCAAGGTCCTACATCTGGGTCGGGGCGGTGCCAACCACAGATACAGGCTGGGCAGAGAATGACTTGAGAGCAGCCCTGAGAAGAAGGATTCGGGAGCATTGATTGATGAGAGATTCAACATGAGCTGACAGTGTGCATTGCAGCCCAGAAGGCCAACTGTATCCTGGGCTGCATCAAGAGAAGTGTGACCAGCAAGGCGAGGGAGGTGATTCTGCCCCTCTGCTCTGCTCTCACGAGACCCCACCAGGAGCACGGTGTCCAGTTCTGGGGCCCCCAACACAAGAAGGACATGGAGCGGTTGGAGCAGGTCCAGAGGAGGACCACAAAGATGATCAGAGGACTGGAGCACCTCCCCTATGAGGATGAGAGGAGAGAGCTGGGGCTCTTCAGCCTGGAGAAGAGAAGGCTGCGAGGAGACCTTATAGCAGCCTTCCAGTGCCTGAAGGGGCCTACAGGAAAGCTGGGGAGGGGCAGTTTATAAGGGCGTGTAGTGACAGGACGAAGGGAAATGGCTTTAAACTGGCAGAGGGTAGATTTAGACTAGACAGCAGGAAGAAATTCTTTTCTGTGAGGGTGGTGAGACCCTGGATGATGTTGCCCAGTGAGGTTGTGAATGGCCCCTCCCTGGAAGCACTCAAGGCCAGGCTGGATGGGGCTTTGAGCAACGTGGTCTAGAGGGAGGTGTCTTTGCTTATAGCTGAGGCATGGAACTAGATGATCTTAAGAGTCCCTTGCAACCCAAACCATTCTACCATTCTATCATTCTGTGATTTGAAAAGCCTTTTAAAGAAACCCATGAATTTTATAGAGAGAGTTGCAAGGTTATCTCAGATGGCAAATGGAGCTGTTACCTGAGCTTCACAGCTCTATATTCACAGCTTGGTCAAAAAGAAGTGCTGCTAGTGCACTGCTGCTGGATGTAATCTGGCTAGCTGACACTGAACCTCACAGTGGAAGAGTTATTAATCTTAGTTGTATAAATGGACATAGAACTCCTGCCACATAAGGTTCTTGCAACAGGAATATTTCTGTCCCACAGGTTTTGTTCATGAGCAGCAGGGAGCCTTGAATGTAAGGTCTCCTTGTTGGGCCTCATGTGATGGATGGTTTTAGCACAGAGCAGGAAAAGTTCATGTCTTCCATTAATTTGTTTCTGAAAACGTTTACAATCATAGACTTTTTTTTAAGATTGGCGGTCCTAGAAGCAGTTGGATTGAGCAGTGTTTTTAATGTCATACTTAGATAATGCTTGAAGTAAGGATACCTTGCCATCACCTTCCCTTTTGTCCTATCCCTGGGATGTCATGTCCTGGATATGACTCCCACAGTCTGTTTTCTTCCCAGGGCTCTATTCAGCACAGTCCTAAATGCCTTAGCACTTGACTGCGAAACCTGCGTCCTTTAGCAGAATTCTCTAGCACAGTAAAACCTTTGAAATAACTGGGATTAAAAAGTTTCCCTTTGCTACCTCCTCATCTTAAACTTACATTGTTCCATGCATCTTGCAGGCTGAGAGTGCCTCTGCTCATTGTTTCCCTAGTCCCAGCCCTGCACTCATCTACAATTTTGCCAGTTCCGTGCATTCTCATCTTTCAGATCTCTTGTAATTTGACTTGGGATTTCTCAAACAGATCATTTGGTATTAAGTTATAGCAGCATCTAAAGGTTAAGTCTTCAAGTGCAGAAAGAAGACAATTCATTTCCAGAAGACAAAATAATCAAAAGTGAAAACAGGTGGGTAGATAAAATAAAGAACATGGAAGAATGAGGCTGCACGTGAGGTAGTAGTGATATTCTTTGCAGTTAATTTGTGAACAGTATAGGATAGGCAGGTTTGAGACAGAAAAAAAAAAAAACAGGCCTGTCAACTGCCCTATTTCTCTAACTCAAAGAGAGATCAACTGAATCCCGAAGCAACTGTCATGCTTAGCAGGTGTACATCTAACTGATTCTTCAAGCTCTCCCATAACAAAGATGTCATTAACTTGCTAGCCAGTCTATTCAGTGTTCACTATGATCAAAACCCATTATCTCTTGTACTATCTATCATGAACACTGGAAGCAGATTTTTCTCTTTGCAATTTTCTTCTACAAACCAAAGCAGTTATCGTATTGGTTCACTCTTTAAGAGAAACTGCCCCAACGTATTTAATCTTTCCATAATGCATTTTCTCAACCTCTAATAATCTCCTCTGGACTTTCTCAGATTAGTCTGTGTTCTCTGAAGTGCACTCACTAAGACTGGACGCAGTACTGCAGGTGAGAGCCTAATCAGAGAAAGTAGAGCCAGAAATGTTACGTCACACATCTTGCAAATCATATTCCTATTTATACCATCTCATATGTTTGTTTGTTTTCACAACGGTGTGCCCTTGGCTGATTCATATTCAGTTTAGAGATAACTCTAAACCCAACATTTTTCTAGAGTACTATTGTTTAGATAATTTGAATAATTCTATTTTAAAATATTTCTATCCAGTAATAATAGTAATCCTTATTCCTATGCAAAATAATAATAATAATAATTCAAACTATAAAATATGTAACAACTCTTTTAATAGTTTTATTACATTTTATAGGATATGCCTATCATGCATAAACAAGCAAAGAAGTAGGACAAGTTCTTTCTCTTAGATGTAAATCCCATAAAAATATCACAGAATCCCACAATTGTAGGGGTTGGAAGGGACCTCTAGAGACCACCCAGTCCAACTCCCCTGCAAAGCAGGCTCCCTGCAGCAGGCTGCACAGCTCGGCGTCCAGGCGGCTCTTGAATGCCTCCCGAGAAGGAGACTCCACAACCTCCCCGGGCAGCCTGCTCCTGTGCTCCAGCACCCTCACTGGGATGAAGTTCCTTCGTGTATTGGTACAGAACTTCTTAAGCTCCAGTTTGTGGCCATTTCCCCTTGTCCTGTCCCTGCAAAGTGCTGAAAAAAGGTTGGCCATGTCCCTTTGCTTCCCACACTTAAGGTATTTATAAACATTAATAAGATCACCTCTCAGTCTTCTTTTCTCTAGGCTGAACAGACACAGCTCCCCCAGCCTTTCCTCATAGCTGAGATGCTCCAGGCCTTTCATCATCTTTGTGTCCCTCCGTTGGACTCTTTCCAGGAGATCCCTGTCTTTTTTGTACCGGGGAGCCCAGAACTGGACACAATACTCCAGGTAAGGACTGACCAGGGCAGAGTAGAGGGGAAGGATCACCTCCCTTGTCCTGCTGGCCATGCTCCTGTTAATGCACCCCAGGATCCCATTGGCCTTCTTGGCCAGCCAGGGCACACTGCTGGCTCATGGCCAACCTGTCATCCACCAGGACCCCCAGGTCCTTCTCCGCAGAGCTCCTCTCCAGCAGGTCATGTCCCAACCTGTACTGACACTTGCAGTTATTCCTTCCCAGGTGCAGGACTCTACGCTTGCTTTTGTTAAACCTCGTCTGGTTTCTAACTGCCCAGCTCTCCAGCCTGTCCAGGTCTGGTTGAATGGCAGCACAGCCTTCTGGTGTGTCAGCCACTCCTCCCAGCTTCCTATCATTGGCGTACCAGCTGAGGGTGGGCACCATCCCCTCATCAAGATCATCGATGAAGATATTGAACAAGACCGGATGCAGCACCACCCCCTGGGGAACACCGCTGGTCACAGGTCTCCAATCAGACTCCGCACCGCCGATCACCACCCTCTGAGCTTGGCCAGTCAGCCAGTGATCAACCCACCTCACCGTCCACTCATCCATCCCACACTTTCTCAGCTTCCTTATCAGGATGTCGTGGGAGACAGCGTCAAAAGCCTTGCTGAAAATATATATCCGTTCTTTAGGTTATGGTGACAACTGGATAGATTGTTTCATGAATCATTGCTAATCTAGAGGCATGCATGTAGAGATGCTTTAGGGTGAACCACTTTTTAGTTACATCTTGATCATTTGGACTGGGAAGTCAAATGCAGCTCATATAATGCTGCCAAAACACTCTGGTATACCACTGACTGAAAAAAAGTGCCAGTGAGACAGAGAGGCTTTGGTTACTTGAAACAATAACAAAAAAATAAAATCAGTCTACTTGTTAATATTTCCAGTGACTGTTCAATTTATTTGATAAATGTGTATGTAGATATAACAGATCTCTTCAAGGTGTTGGACCTAGATCTTTATGACACACACATAAAAGCAGGATTAAACACTATACTCATGTTCCATATTACATCAAATGATTAACTGCAGATGAGAAATCCTCCTCCAGCAGTTTTTCTAATGAGGTCTTGCACAGATCTCCCTGTAGTCCAATGCTCTTCAGTATCTTGACTAATAATCCACAAGGAAGTATCAGCTACCTAAACAGAAGCACATGGAACAATAGGAAAGTTATATCACTGCCATTTTAGTAATACGTTTTGAGTTCAATATTTATAAATACTGTAGAAAACTTAAAGCGGCCAGAGAAGAGTCATAAGAATGAGTCAAGATCCACAGAACAATTTTCAACATGGATAGCTTTAGAAAGGTAAGAAAATGGAGTGAGTTCTAAGGATCTGTAAGAGTATGTGCTGCTTGCCCCATTTACATACTCCTAAAGTGAAGGCTGAATTCTGTCTAACCATGGAAAGATTATTATGATGAGAAAAGGGAATGAGAAAATGATGAGAAAGAAACCATCTAGCACATTTTAGTCTGTGAGCCAAGACAGAACTGAAATCAACATTTCCAGAGAGGGAAGTTGACTGAGCTGAGCCCTGCGCTACTGACTGCTCTACTTCCTGTTCTGGCTTCTTCTGTTCTCCTGGAATCTCTTCATCCACGTTTCTGCAGCAGGGTGACCTCATTTGGCAGCGGTCTCTGAGAGCTTACATTGACTAAACCGGAGTGCCTCATTCTCATAGGTGCCTCTTAGAAAGTTGCTCAGCAAGACCTGAACTTCCTCCCCGGTAGCAAACAAGTCTCCTTCTGTTCCACTGAAAATCAGCTGGGAGGAAGTGAGATGGGGAGGTGGTTTCCGAAATCCTGTGGATTGTGATTACAGACATAGTCTCAAAATCCACGAGATGGGGGTGGGGAGCACAGGACCTGCATGGGAAATCCAAATTATTTTGGTGTGAGCGGAACATGTGCCTTTGATAACACTGTTCACAGGCATATACAAGCCTGACAGCAAAGGGCTTGCTGTTGCTTTAAAAAAGGAAGAAAACAGTTTGAGGGATATCCCTTTCCAAATAATAAGGCTTTTGCTTTGGAGGAGCTGGTGCTTTCTATATATAGTGAGGTGATTATTTCAGAATGGAAAATGTTTGTTCAGGAAGGAAAGGCTCTGAGATCAGCAGAGTTGAGTCTCACCCACAGACTGTTGACTCCATTGGACTCTTCTGCTAGCAGCAGAGAACTGGGAGGAGGACTCTGGAGGGACAAACTGGCTGCCCAGGAATAACCCATCTATATTTCATTTCTCCTTGATCATGACCTTGGGTTCTGATGTGACTCAGAGGGGCAGTTTCTGAAGTCAGATCTGATGATTCTTTTAGGAAAAAGAAAACTGAAGATGGTCAAACCTCTTTTTTTTTTTTTTTTTTTTTTTTTTTTTGATAAGTGAATGTTATTATCCACAACCAATACACAGTGGATGTGCACTAAATATACCTTCCACAAACAGACACAGGAAACTGTATTTCCTAATCTGGACAGGATGACAAACACACACATTTCTACACACACACACCCATTCATGTACACACTCTCATGTACCTATGAACTGATGTGACACTGCTCCATCTAGTGGAAAATTATGTATTATACAGTCATAATCTCATTAAGAATAGTACTATTTTTGTATTGTAGCATTGTTTATGAATCTTAGATACAGAACAAGAAAACTCTGTGCATCACTTACAGGGCTTAAATTTTTTTTAAAGTGGGGAAAAAAATCATAAGCTTGCATTATCCTGGGCTGCATCAAGAGAAGTGTGACCAGCAGGGCAAGGGAGGTGATTCTGCCCCTCTGCTCTGCTCTCCTGAGACCCCACCAGGAGCACGGTGTCCAGTTCTGGGGCCCCCAACACAAGAAGGACATGGAGCTGTTGGAGCAGGTCCAGAGGAGGGCCACAAAGATGATCAGAGGACTGGAGCACCTCCCCTATGAGGATGAGAGGAGAGAGCTGGGGCTCTTCAGCCTGGAGAAGAGAAGGCTGCGAGGAGACCTTATAGCAGCCTTCCAGTGCCTGAAGGGGCCTACAGGAAAGCTGGGGAGGGGCAGTTTATAAGGGCGTGTAGTAACAGGACGAAGGGAAATGGCTTTAAACTGGCAGAGGGTAGATTTAGACTAGACAGCAGGAAGAAATTCTTTTCTGTGAGGGTGGTGAGACCCTGGATGATGTTGCCCAGTGAGGTTGTGAATGGCCCCTCCCTGGAAGCACTCAAGGCCAGGCTGGATGGGGCTTTGAGCAACGTGGTCTAGAGGGAGGTGTCTTTGCTTATAGCTGAGGCATGGAACTAGATGATCTTAAGAGTCCCTTGCAACCCAAACCATTCTACCATTCTATCTTAAGCTGCCAAGATGAATTTAATGCGACGAAGATGTCGAGCTTAATGTTGGATACATTAAAAAGAACGTGGCCAGCAGGTTGAAGGAGGCGATCATCCCCCTCTGCTCTGCCCTGGTGAGGCCACATTCAGAATTCTGCATCCAGTTCTGGGCTTCTCAGTTCCAAAAAGACAGGGATCATCTAGATAGAGTACAGTCCAACCTGGATGCATACCTGTGTGACCTACTGTAGGGAACCTGCTTTAGCAGGGGAGTTGGACTCAATGATCTCTTGAGGCCCCTTCCAACCCTTGCAATTCTGTGATTCTGTGATGTCCAGGTGGCATTTGAAGATCCTTGAGGGAGACTACAAATTGTCAGATTATTCCACAAAGGGAGGTTGCCAGTGCAGATTTGTAAGCTCTGTACTGGGACTTTTGTTTTTAGCATATCTGTGCTCAGGCTGCAAAACAGAGTAAGCTGTGAGGCAGTGTTTGTGGCTGATCCTAAGTGTTCAGAGAAGCATGGATGACAGACGGCTGAGGGAGAACAGCATGGCCTTAGGGGACTGAGCTACGTCATGATAGAAGTGGCAGACAAAATTCAGCAGGGAGAAATCTGAAGTGGAGCCTAAGGGAAAACAATCCCTGATTCACATGTCAAATTATGGCATCTGAGATGATTACCAGAGAGAATGAGAGCTTCAGCTTAAAAGAATCTTGCAAAAATGTCAGCTTAGTGCTCAGCAGTCAAAAGAGCATATGAAGTATTAAGAATAATTAGGGTTATTTGTATCATATTCTTCAATCCTTCAGCAACTCCCTTGACAAAATTAACACTGCTACTGGATATAGATTTCCAGTAATTTCTTCCATCTTGATGCATCCAAAGGTAGCTTTAGCTGTGTTTGCTGCAGTACTGAGTTTTAGCTTGCCTACTACCACTATCAGGCATTTCAGCCTTACTTTTCTGGGCAGACACATAATCTTGAAAATGCTTTGCAGTTTACCATTTCATTGTTTATTACTTTCCTGTTTATATTTCTGCCAGTATTAGTATCAAATGCAAACTGTATCAGAGGTGACTTTTTATTTACGTTCAAATCACCAGAAATATTGAAGGAACACTTAAAGCTTCAAATATTCCTTCTGACAACTTTTCCCTCTGAGACATTTTACTATATGAACATATGTTTAAACAGATGCAGTACTTTTAAACAAAAATGACATGGAGTATAATAGAGCATGTTATAATTTGAACTAGTTCATTGTTTTGTGTAGAGGAACTCACAGGCTTCAAGTACAGGCCTACCTTGACTGTAGTTGGCTGCTTTTGGGCCCTCACGATTAGAAGTTTAGGGTCTCAGCCCCCAGCACAAGAAAGACGTGGAGCTGTTGGAGCTGGTCCAGAGAAGCCCATGAAGATGCTCAGAGGGCTGGAGCACCTCTCCTATGGAGACAGGCCGAGGGAGTTGCGCTTGTTCGGCCTGGAGAAGAGAAGGCTCAGGGGAGAGCTCATTGCAGCCTTCCAGTACTTCCAGTACTAAAAGGAACTTATACTGAGGATGGAGACTGACTTTTTACACTGTCTGATAGTGACAGAATCATAGAGTCATAGAATCATTACAGTTGGAAAAGACCTCTAAGATCATCTAAGTACTACATCTACACTTTCCTTAAACACCTCCAGGGACAGTGACTCCACCACCTCCCTGGTCAGCCTGTTCCAAGGCCTAACCACTTTTTTCTGAGAAGAAATTCTCCCTAATATCCAACCTGAACCTCCCGTGGTGCAACTTGAGGACATTCCTTCTTGTCCTGGTGCCAGCTGGTAGATTTAACTCTGTTCACCACCACTTTCTGGGCTGGGCCATCCAGCCATTTTTTACCCAGCAGAGTGTGCCTGTCCAAGTCATGGGCTGCCAGCTTTTCCAGGAAAATACTGCAGGAGACAGTGTAAAAGGCTTTGCTGAAGACTAGGCAGGCTACGTCAACAGCCTTTCCCTCATCCACAAGGCAGGTCACTTGGTTATAGAAGGAGATGAGGTTGGTCAGGCAGGACCTGCCTTTCCAACCTCATTTCCTTCTATGTCTAGGGACACAAAGGAGGGCAGTTTTAAACTAAGAAGGCAGATTTAGATTAGATGTTAGGGAGAATTTTTTCACTCAGAAGATGGTGAGATGCTGGAACAGGCTGCCCAGTGAGGCTGTGGATACCTTGTCCCTGGAGATGTTCAAGGCTAGGTTGGATGGGGCCCTGGGCAACTCGATCCAGTGCCTGATTTAATGGTTGGCAACCCTGCCCATGACAGAGGAGCTGGAACTAGATGATCTTTAAAGTCCCTTCCAAATCAAGTCATTCTATGATTCTATGATATGAAGTAAACATCCACTACTTAACCTTGCTTCAACCATCATTTGTCATCATGTTCCATTGTACTCTGAAGCTCAATGTAGTTGACCAGTCTGGTCCCAGAAATGAATTTCATTTAAAAACAGATGCCCTATTCTTGGATCAAGGATTTCTGTGTTACAGTTCTACTTAACTAGGCTGTGGACAGCTGATGAAAAAAAAAAAAAGGAAAAACATAAGCAGTGGAAGCTGAGATGGGTTGCCTGGGAAGAATATAGGGATGCTGTCTGGATATGCAGGGATAGGATCAGGAAAGCCAAGGTGCAGATGGAATTAAACTTGATGAGGGATGTGAAAAACAAAAAGAAGGGTTTCTTTAGATACACAGGGCAGAAGGCAGGCAAAGGAGAGTGCACCCCTCCTGATAAATGAAAAGGGAGAGCTGGTCTCCTCAGACATGGAGAAGGCTGAGTACTTTACAAGTTCTTTGGCTCTGCCTTCATGGCCATTCAGGCTTCCTACATCTCTCATGTCCCTGAACTTCTAAGTGGGGGTGGGATGAGGAAAATTCCTGCCAGTGTAAGAGCAGAGCAGAATACGTTCCAGTCTATGGAGCTGGACAATATGAACCCTAGTGTTCTAAGGAGCTGGCTGATGTAGTTGCCAAGCCTCTCTCCATCATATTTGAAAAATCATGGCTGTCAGATGAAGTCCCTGCTGACTGGAAAAAGGAAAGCATCACTCCCATCTTTAAGAAAGGGAGAAAAAGGAAGACCCGAGGAACTACAGGCTGGTGAGCCTCACCTCTGTGCCTGGAAAGATCATGGAGCAAATCCTCCTGGAAGCTACAATAAGGCACGTGCAAGATGAGGAGGTGATCCGAGAGCCAGCACAGCTTCACCAATGGCAGATTGTGCCTGACAAATCTGGTGGCCTTGTATGATGAAGCGATGGCACCAGTAGACAAAAGAAGGGCAACGGATGTAGTCTACCTAGAATTGTGCAAGGCTTTTGACATGGTCCTACACCACATCCTTATCACTAAATTGGGGAGAGATGGATTTTAAGGCTGGATTATTAGGTGGACAAAGAACTGGTTGGATGGTCATAGCCAGAGAGTTGTTGTCACAATGGATCTCTATCCAGGAGGAAGCTGGTCACAAGTGGCGTCCCCCAGTGCTCTTCAATATCTTTATCAATGACATAGACAGTGGGATTGAGCGTACCACCAGCAAGTTTGCTGATGACACCAAGATGAGTGGTAGGAATTGGGGGTCCTGGTGAACAAAAAGCTGAACATGAGCTAGCAGTGTGTGCTTGCAGCCTGGAAGGCCAACAGTATCCTGAGCTGCATTAGCAGAGGGGTGGCAAGCAGGGAGAGGGAGGAGATTGTCCCTCTCTACTCTGCACTTGTGAGGCACCATCTGGAGTACTGCATTTAGGCCTGGGGCTTCCTTCCTTTCTTCTTCTCTCCCTCCCTCCCTCCCCCCCTTTCTTTCTTCCTTCCTTCTTTCCTCTCTTCTTTCTTTTCTTTCCCAAAGTGTGTGTTATTAAGTCAAGGAAAAGATAATTCAGAGAAGTTCAACATCATGTGTTTTAAAAAATATGAGACTAATGCTCTTAGTGGTTTTATGATTTACGAATGCTAGTAACTATCCCAGTTTAATCTGAATCCTGCTGTTCTGAAGATAAAACTCACTGCTACACACTAAATTAGACTGTAGATCATATAATTGCAAGAACCATGTGAATCACTAACAGAGAAGGGTAACAAAATGGAGAACTGGCACAGGAGGAATGAAAGAACTTGGATAGCACATAAACAAAAACGCTCTTCCAAAGCATTTGAAAAATGCTGATCAGATAATTTTCATAAGAGGAACCCAAAGTGATTGACTGCCAGGCTACACTGAAGGAAAAGCTGCAATGCAAGGCACAAAAATTAAGACAAGAACATTTTCCACATGCTTGCAACATTCCCTGCTACCTGGAGGAGCCAATGGGGAGAAGTTTGCTGCTGGACCTTGTCCTTACTAACAGGGAAGGGCTGGTTGGGGATATGAAGGTTGGGATTAGCTTAAGATGCAGCGATCATGAAATGGTGGAGTTCAGGGTCCTGTGTGGAAGAAGCAAAGCAGTAAGTAAAATTGCCAACTCTCACCTCTTCAAGGATGTACTTGGAGGTATCCCATGGGCTAGAGCGTTGGAAAGCAGAGGCCTGAGCGAGCTGGTCAGCACCTGAACACCACTTCTTCCAAGCTCAAATCGATGCACAGGTAAGAGTAAGGAATTGGGAAAAGTTGGCAGAAGGCCTGCATGGATGAGCAAGGAGTTCAGGGATAAACTCAAACACAAGAAGAAAGTCTATGAAGTGTGGGAGAAGGGCCTGTCCACTTAGGAGGAAGATAGGAATGTTGCTAGGGCCTGTAGGGATGCAATGAGGAAGGCCAAGGCCCACTTGGAATTAAATCTGGCAAAGGAAGTCAAGGATAACAAGCAAGGTGTTTTTAAGTATGTCAGAAGTAAAGGGAAGACTAAGGAAAATGTGAGTCCGCTATTGAATGAGGTAGACACCCTGTCAACAAGGGACGCTGGGAAGGTGAAGATACAGAATGCCTTCTTTGCTTCTAACTTTACTAATCAGACTACCACCTCAGGAATCTCAGACCCTGGGGGTAAGAGAGAGAGTCTGGGGAATGGAAGACTTCCCCTTGGCTGAGGAGGATATGATTAGAGAGTGTCTAGCCAAAATCAACTCACACAAATCCATGGGCCCTGATGGGATGCACCCACATGTGCTGATGGAGCTGGCAGAAGTGATTGCTGAGCCGCTCTCTATCATCTTTCAGAGGCCTTGGAGAACAGGAGAGGTGCCTGAAGACTGGAGGACAGTCAATGTCACACCAGTCTTCAAAGAAGGCAAGAAAGAGGACCCGGGAAACCACAGGCCAGTCAGCCTCACTTCTGTCCCTGGAAAGGTGATGGAACAGCTTGTTCTGGATGCTATCTCCAAGCAATTGGAAGAGAAGGGTAGATGAGGGGAGAGCAGTGGATGTTGTGTATCTTGACTTCAGCAAGGTGTTTGACACCGTCTCCCTGTTATGAAACTTAGAAAGTGTGGGATAGATGAGTGGACAATTGAGAACTGGCTGACTGGCAGAGCTCAGAGGGTTGTCACCAGTGACATAGAGTCTGGCTGGAATCCTGTAACTAGTGCTGTACCCTAGGTGTTGGTACTGGGTCTGGTCTTGTTCAACATCATCATCAGTGACCTTGATGAAGAGATAGAATCCACCTTCACCATGTTTGCTGATGGTACAAAGCTGAGAGGAGTGGCTGACATCCCAGAAGGCTGTGCTTCCATTCAACAAGACCTGGACAGACAGGAGAATAGAGCAGAGAGGAACCTGATGAGGTTTACAAGAGCAAGTGTAGAATCTTGCGCCTGGGGAGGAATAACGACATGCATCAGTACACGTTAGGGGATGACCTGCTGGAGAGGAACACTGAAGGGAAGGACCAGGGCATCCT
The DNA here is from genome assembly GCF_002078875.1 of Numida meleagris. Classification (NCBI taxonomy): domain Eukaryota; kingdom Metazoa; phylum Chordata; class Aves; order Galliformes; family Numididae; genus Numida; species Numida meleagris. Next base: position 192,240,757 of record NC_034409.1, on the reverse strand, counting down.
GGTGAACAACAGGTTAGCCATGAGCCAGCAGTGTGCCCTGCTGGCCAAGAAAGCCAGTAGTATCCTGGGGTGCATTAAAAAGAGTGTGGACAGCAGGTTGAAGGAGGTGATCCTTCCCCTCTACTCTGCCCTAGTGAGGCCACACCTGGAATACTGTGTCCAGTTCTGAGATCCTCAGTTCCAAAAAGACAGGGATCATCTAGAGGGAGTCCAGTGGAAAGCCACAAAGACAATTAGGACCTGTAGCATCTCCATTATGAGGAAAAACTGAGAGACTCTGGACTCTTCAGTGTGGAGAACAGAAGGCTGAGAGGGGATCTCATAGCTGTTTATAACTATCTAAAGTGCGAGAGTCAAGTTGATGGGGGTGGACACTTTTCAGTGGTGTGCAGCAATAGAACAAGGGGCAATGGGCAGAAACTAGAACACGTGAAGTTCCACACTAACACACAGAAGAACTTCCTCAATGTGGGAGTGACAGAGCACCAGAACAGGTTGCCCAAAGATTTTGTGGAGTCTCCTTCTCTGGAGATATTCAAGATCCATCTGGATGCTTTCCTTTGTGACCTACCATAGGCAACCTGTTTTAGCAGGCAGGTTGGACACAATGATCTCCAGAAGTCCCCCCCAGTCCCTTCAACTCTGTGATTCTGTTATGAACAGCAGTAGTCCAAGCTATACATTATTGCTTAGGATGGGTTAGAAGGACAGGACTAGAGTGCCATTCTTCATAGCACAACGTCACCTCAGTAGAGTTGAGAGATGGGAGAAAGGTGAGAAAAGTCTGTTGTGCTTCATCTTCCATTTCTAATTGGAGTTTTGTTCACTCTACTGCTCCAAGCCTGAGAAAGGGACTCCTTTCCTCCTGGGAGCAGGTCTGTTCTGGATCTTACTAAGAACTGGTCTCATCCTCCAACAAAGACTTCTTTCCCCTGGAGTGAGAACATTCCTGCAGCCTTTCTCTGGATTGGGACTGCACTGTTCATCAGCTCCTGCAATTGTACAACAGCCTGGCTTCTCTGAAATGAGAGATAATTAAAACCTTCCCTGGTACTGCTTTCTCCACTCAGAATAGAAAGTGCCTCTCTCTCCATTACAAAAACCATTCCCAGCCCAGAACAAAGGCCAGAAGTTTCTGGTAAGTAGAGATCTTACCACAAGAAAGCAGGGCCCAGCATAATTTATATTGCTTCCTCCTTGCCATCTATGTGTGGGGCCCCAGTGCGATGACATCCTGGCTCAGATGCTATAAACAAGGCCATATTAATGGATCATAAACTCCTTGGAGGCTGGCTAGATGTCTGTATTAGGTTATGAGTTCCTGGAAGCAGAGATAATAGCAAGGTGAATCTGAGAATGGAAAGTTGAAGAAATGGGGGTTAAGACACTGGAGAAATACTTTCCCTTTGCTAGTTCTGTTCATCTGAGCCTCTTACAAAGAAGTTGGTGAATGTGATTCTGGTTTTAGCATCATGTGGATGAGGAGATGTAATCTGGGGAAAGCAGCACCATGTCTGATTGCAAATATGCCAGTGTAATACTGCTGCTCCCTGAAACATCAGGCAACGTAAGAAACAGTCACTTGCTGGAGGAACACAGAAGGCATAATGCATCAAGGACTGTGAGAAAATTTGCTTAGAGTCCAAATCCAGACTGGACTTCATTTTCTGAAAGCCCTTTTGTAGATTCATTCTGGATAACTTTACAAACACATTAAAACTAAAGAGAATGTTTGCCTTCATTCTCTGATTAGAGGGGACACCTCAAACCAGAACACCTTACTACTTAGAATCAGAATGGGTTTAAGTGCTTATCCCAGTACACTGCTATTATGTCAGTAATCATTATACTAATGAAATATACATATGTAGTACCAATCCTTTTTTTGTATACAATACTGCCCTTTTTATATCCTCTTCAGAACAGATTTTAGTCTAACTATATAACTGAGAAATCCTAATTTATTGGTCATCTAGTGTAATCAATAAATCCTTTAATTTCTGCTTTCCAGGACACAGCCACTAGTCAGTAACCACGAACTGCTCAGTGGGACTCCCAAAGAAACAACCCTACTGGATGACAATTATCCATTGTTACATACAGCAACAGATTTTAAACCAAAAGTTTATGAATTACTGCTCAGCGTTTATTCAGCTCTTTGTGCACTGCTGCCAAATGCTTTATAAAACTCCCTTATCTGTCTCTGAGGTACAAAAATTCCTGTTTTTTTCACGCACTCTCCACCTTGAAGACATAAAATTTGATCTTTTCACCACTTTACTGATGGATAATTGAGACTCACATTTGAGGGGGAAACAATGTCACAGTCAGATTTTTGAAGGTCTTCAAGTCACTGAAGAAACTATGAATCAGATCACGCTTAATTTTCGCATTTGGAGAGAAGCACAGGGCAGTCCTTCTATCTAGAGTACGGGGGGAGCTTGGAGATGCTTAAGTCTGTTGATTAAAGTGGCTAGAGGAACAGTATCCACATACATCTTACACCAGGACCTTAAAGAGAGACAGAAAAGGCTACTTTTGAAACTTCCCTAATTGTAAGTTACAGAATGCAATATTGCTCATTTGTCTTTGAAAAAAAAACCCAACATAACAATAAATGAGTTTGAGTTGCTTAGAGAGAGACAGCAAACTGAGAAGGTGTGATGAGGTCTTTGAATAACACCAACATAAGTGGAATGCAGCACAAAATGACATAATTAGTGTATCAGAGTATCATGGGTGCTTTGCCACAATCCATGATTATTCATAAAATGTCAAGTGAACCACTGAATGTAAATGTTTGGTAAGGTATTACTTAAAATGAGGAAAGCACCAGCTAGAACAGGAACTCTAATGGTGGGTAAGGAGATGAGGATTGCTTCCCACCAAGAAGATGAAAGCCGGAGTGGGGGTCAGTATCACTTGACTGGAAGTAGAAAAGCATCTTCCTGCAAGGAGAAGACTTCATTAAAGGCATTTTTCAGACAGCTTAGGTATTTTTAAAGGAAGACATGACCATAGCTCTGCCTAAGATCAAGCTTTTGTCCTTCAACCCAGAATTAACAATATAACTTCATGAAGTTGTAATCTATTAGCAAGGAGAGTTTAAAAGACCAGAGTACTGCAAGGAATAAAACAGGAAAGCAAACCTCATAACATAACATCGTATCTCCACTGGTATTATAAATAGACTTATTATTATCTTGCTCAGAAATGTACAGTGCTTGTATAGTTAATAACAATCATCACTTCCTCTCACTCTATGCAACAACAACCCTTCCACCATTTTGCCTCAGGCTGATACTGCATTAAGTGTCCAACAATTTCACAAAACATGCTGTTTTCATTCTATAAACATCAGTGTGTAGGTAATTCCCCATGATCCTTTGGTCCAAGATCCCTGCAAAACAAAAACAAAAGGAAAACAAAACCCCATCAATCAATATTCTTTGCCCCCATGTCTCTTCATCCTGTTTTTTCCACCCTCCCTGATTCATAAATCTAAATCCATTACAATGCTGCTGCAAATCTTCTTTCTCCAATTTGGTATTTTAGCTATATCTTCACCTCATCTCTACTGCACAGTTTCTACAAGGCAACAAAACACACCTCATCTTTTACCTTTTAAAATCCCTGTTTCCTGTGCTTTTTAATTTTTGTTCCGAACTACTCTTCCATCATCAATGCCATTAATGCCTACTGATATCTTCTAAACTTCTTTCTGTCGTTCTTTTTGAAAAAGAGGAGAAAAGATTCCACTGAGCACTGAAGAGACACTGGAACAGGTTGTCCAGAGAGGCTGCCTCCTTCTTGGAGGCATTCAAGGCCAGGCTGGATGGGGCTTTGAGCAACCTGGTCTTGTGGAAGGTGTCCCTGCCTGTAGCAGGGGGGTTGGAACTAAGTGATCTTGAAGGTCTCTTTCAACCCAAACCATTCCACTATTCCTTGACAGTGGATTATTTTGCATTGCAATACATTGGATTATTGTTTTTTGAGGTTCTTAAAAATGACTAGGAGTTGGTTCCTGCGATTGTGACTTGTTTTGTTAATCACTGCATTTGATGACATAGTTGTCTTTTGTAAAGTATTTAGGATTTACACTCAAGAGCTGCTTGTGTGTAGAGGACTTAGAAGTTATGTTGTTTATCTCTAAATTTTCCCATATTGGCCTTAGCTTGACAAGGCTTTGCCTGGTCACTGAGGCCTCTGTGGTATTACATTATAATAACAGCATTGAGATCTGAGATGCATATCATGTGTTCTCCAGGATTTTGCCACATTATTCTAGATTAGCAGATGAGTCCAGCCCTCCCCTCTTTCAGTATCTGGGAGCAACAAGACACATAGGTAATGAAAAAAACAGGTATCAATATCATTAATGTACAGTCCTAGTGCTCAGCACAATGCAGATGTGTAACCTTTATATCATTCCTAGAGCTTTTTCCCAGATGCAAACTGATACAGAAACTGTGATGCAACTGATAACCTGCAGCATGCATCCAAGTGATTAGGACAGTAGAACAGAGAAGGGAAAATGCTTAGCTGTTCAGCCAGTGTAAAGGCCCCAACACCTCTGGCCCACCTTGAACTGAAGCCAGACCCTGACACCGGATACAGTGCACCCTTCTGTGGGAGGACACCACCACGCACTTAAACTTTTCTCTCAGCGATGCCGGTGTCCCACACCTTCCATGCTGAGTAGCCCGGCTTCTCTCTCTGGAGCACTCCCTGTTTCTCATCAGGGGTTCTCTGACGTCATCTCTGAGGTCAGGAAGCAAGGGCCACGCCTGCCTCTTGCCTGCTCCTAAACAAAAGGCTATAGATAGCTGTGGCAGCAAATGCTTCTCATTATGTACTCCTCTCTCCTCAGTCTGCCTGCCCAGTTGGGGGTGGGAGCAGCATGGGGCCCCGAGATGCTTGTGCTGCTCTGCTGTGTGTTTTCTGTTATGTGGGGTGAGGAGTGCATTCCTCACAGGCTTTGAATGTCTGCAAAGCCCCAGAGGAATCCTCAGAGGAGTGGGAGGAGAGATCAGGCAGCGAAAAGTTACCCATGCACATCAGGATAAGGCATCCCTCACATGCATCAGCCTGCAAAGATGTCCAAACCTGATGGAAGTGCAAGTGCTATGGCAGCACACCCTCTTAGTAGTGCATTTAAAAGCTTTACACTTCCCACCAACACAGCTTGTTTATCTAGGCTTAGTCTGGCAAAACACAGATCAAGCAGTGATAAATCTGTCTGCTCGTGCACTTAGAGTCAGTGCAAGATAGGTAAAGGAACCATTTCAGATTAAGACTGACTGTGAACCAAGAACAGATAGATATAAACTGGCTATTATTACATGCAACAAGAATTCTGGAGACTTCTAGCTATTACAGCAATCAGGCTCTAAAACGTCTTTTCAAGGTAAGGAGGACACAGGAGCAAAAATTCCAGAGCCTGATAAAATTACGAGTGATTACAGGATTTCATACCTGTGGCAGCTAGAGTTTGGATGTGGAGGCCCAAGAATGGCTATACACCATATTCTTTTCCTTCATCACAGAAATCCAATATAGAGCCTCTCCTCATGGAGTATGCATGCAGTGCCTTGTACCAAGGACACGAAACGGACCTCCCAGACCCACTCCCTCTCAGCATTACATGTGTCTGATGCCTAGTTCATGTTTCAGTGCCTTCTAAGAGAGATTGCACAGAAGATTGTTATGGATATAGAAACACAGGACTGGAAAAAGCTTCCTGGGACAGCTGGATGCAGAGTTGAGTGGCCACTCCCCAGCTTGCTGCCAAGCATTTTTTTTTCATCATCATTCTCAGGATGCTTGTAGAATTGGGAACATTGCAGAACCTGAAGTGTCAGCGGGATGGGCTAGCGCTCCCTGTAAGTCTTAACTGCAACTAAATCAAAACATCATCTCCAAACTGTAGAGATGTGACGATCAACAAAATAATGAACAGCTAGCAGAAAAGAACCCTGGAGGGAAGTCTTGATCCCTGGAGAAAGTGCATACGTCCAGAATATAAACAGAAACATGGGAACTACTGGACTGTATCCTGCACTATAACCACAGAAGCCAGGATGAGCTGCTTCAAATATGCTGGGAATAGCCTAAAAGGCAACTCCACTAAAGTATACCTCTGAAAAAAAATCCATACGGTTACTGATAAAATGCTAGCAGTAGGTTGAGGACTGAGCTGCATGGGTCCCAGTTAGAAATATACATGCTGACCATTCTTGGTAGAAGTGACATTTTGTGATTCTAACTGAGTTAATGCACAATATACCAATGTGCGGCCCACAGGATACATACAGACATTGAACACAGACGCAAGCATAGTCCTGGTGACACCTTGTCATGGTCAGGCTCGCATGGCTCTTCTACAGCTCCCAGTGCAAACCCTAAAGGGAAATAACGGGAACATCCACCTCCTCTGCCACAGGCAGTCCCGTGCTCCCGCTCGTTCCTTGGTCAGCGCCGCGCTACCACATCCCGGTACCCCCTGGGGAGCTCCGCGTCCTCCGGAGCGCTCCGCGCGCGGCGCGGCAGATGGCAGCTCCGGGCAGCTCCGCTCGGGAGCACCGCGCTCCGCTGACGGCACTCCTCCGGACCGCGAAGAGGCTGCCATGGCCACGCGCCTCCGGCCCTCCCTCGCTACCGGGCTCAGGTACGGGAGCGCGCTCCCGGATCTGCCGAGCGCCGCGGCAGCACCGAGGAGACGGCGCGACGGCTACGCCGGGACCCCGGGGACGGGGATGCCGCGAGGGCGGGCGCTCCACGCCGGTGTCCCAGAGGCGGGGCTGCGGGGCGGGCAGGACGCGGCGGGCCGGCAGGGGGCGCACTCCGCTCGCAGCGCGTGGCGCGTCACTGGGTGCGACTGAGACGTCACTGGGTGCGACCCACACGTCACTGGGTGCGACGGCGCGCGCTCGTGTTTCCCGGCGCAGCGAGCATGGGCCGAGGGCGGCCGGGGGCCCCGCGGAGCGCTGCCGTGAGTGAGCGCCGTCTGGAGCGCGGGGTTCCGTGGGGCGTCTCTGCTCAGGATCTCGGGGCAGCAGGGTAGAGGTAGACCCGGGCGGGAGAGGCTGGGACGTGAAGGAGGCTCGGCCGCGCCGGCGGGAGCTGCGCTTCCCTCGGGGTCCCCCGGCGACGTTCGGCCGTGGGCGGCATCGCGTCCCGCCGCCGTGGGCGCCTTAAAGCCTCGGTGGGGCAGCGCCCGGTTTGTTCGGCAGCGTCACGCGGTGTTCGTGTCCCGGCAGGTGCAGGGCACCGGCAGCAGCAGCGCCGTCAGCAAATGCTCGGCGGCGGAGCGGGGCTACGTCCAGGACCGGTTCCTGCGGCTCCTGGTGGGGCGGCCGCGGAGGCGAGCGCCGCTCGTTCACCGGTGAGGAGCGCGCGGTGCGGCTGCGGGGAGCGGGGCCGTGGCTCGGCAGCGCTGCTGCTTTTTTGGGTCGCTGGTGTCCGTCGGAGCGCGGCTCTTCTCTGTGCGTTTGCAGGACACGAGCATGAACGCTTTCAGTGTGTACGCGTGGTGGACTTTAGGTGGACTAAGCTACTGGTTAGGAAAAGACGATGAATTGCCAAAGGTTTCGTTTAGGTAAAATAAATGTGTCAGAAGCTTGCAGGCCTGTGAAGACAAATGTTGCTAATCGGGTCTGGGAGTGGATCCTGTGTTGAGGTGTCGTGTGGCACTGGTGCGTCAAATTCATACTAAGAGTTACACTTCGCAGTCGTTAACGCTGCCTTCCTAAATTCTTGGGTATCTTTTGAAGTATTTCTGTGAGGCGTGGGGATGGTGACAGTGAGCACGTGTTGAAGGAGACAACAGGGAGAGGTAAGGCTGATGGGAACACGATGAAACTGACTAAAAGAGAGCACCGAGGAAAAGGAGGCACCGGTCCCAGCCGGACTAGGCAGATGGTGAACGCTCTCCAGGAGTTTTATTTTCTTGGTTTCCTTCACACGGAAGAAAGAAAACCAACACAGAGAATGAAATTCCTTTCAATTTTCAGTCTTGCTCCCTGTTACTGCTCTTGCACACACAGCCATTCATTTTGTTAGACCCGATAACTGCTTGTTTAGCACATCACCTTGTACGGAAAGGAGTTAATTCCGTGTTGTCACGCCATCTGATTTGGGGCAGGAAGTGAGATGTTGGCCACCTGTATTGCATGGAAGCATTCTAGCTGTCTAGATTCATCCTTTTTCATCCGTTGAGAAGTTATGTTTCTTAACAGGTACGGTTAGGTTATTTACTTGTTCTCTCTTGGTTATCTGTAGCCTCGATGGTTAGACACTTACTAAATACAGGGTCTAGATATGACAAAATCATCAGACATCTCCAAATGCGGGTATATAAATGTGATTACTGGGTAGAAGCTGAGAGAGAAAAGGTTTTTTTTTTGAAATAGACAGTGTCATTGTTGGAGAGGTAGGGTTACTGGACAGCAGTTACAATTGAATTTCATTCCACAGAGGTTATTATGTCCGAGCCCGTGCTGTAGAACACTGTGTTCAAGATTTCCTGCTGAAGACTCGAAGTCATCCTAGGACGCAGGTACATTTTCTTTGTCTGGCTGTGCTAACAGTTTCTGCTGTATTTGTATATGAAACATTTTTTAGCACCGTGGCAGTATTAGCTTGTTAGTGCATCTGTGGTGATCTTTTCCCAGAATAGTGCAGAGAATCTAACTGGCAGCACTGGCTCTGCGTTTGTCTCTCTGACAGAAATGTCTTGGGGGGGATAATATTTGCACAAGTTTCTCAACCTCTTTTGGGAGATTACCTGATTTAGTTCCTCTGCAGATTGTGTACTCGAACTTGAATGTTCCTCTCAAGCAGGTGCTCAGGATGCTGCTAGAGTCGAGTATAACGTTTTTCCGACATTTTCTCTGCAGATCCTGTCTTTAGGTGCTGGCTTTGACTCCTTATACTTTCGTTTGAAAGACATGGGTCTTCTGCATCACACTGTGATCTATGAGGTGGATTTCCCAAATGTGGTGTGCCAAAAAGCTTCTCTGATCAAAAGAACAAAAGAGTTGTCAGCACTGGTGGAAGAAACTGGAGCGGAAGGATTAGGTATGATATTTTTGGAATGTGTTCTGGATACTACGTATAGGGAAGAAGTAAACAAAGCTTCAGCCTTTAAGAAGTGAGGCGCAGTAGAGGAACTAGGAATTGGTACATCAAGTACATACTTATTTTTGGAAAAATTTTTGGAACCATTTGTAAGCATTGGGAGACAACAAAATGCGTAACTGCCAGAAAAAGTTTTTGAGAAGCAGATTATATCAAAGCAAGCTCAATTTCTTTATGTGATAACTTTGTCTAGCCTTGGGCTTACCAGTGCAAAGACAATGGCAAACTGCAGTGTGCACTTCAATAGGTCAGGAGAATGACTGAGGGCTGGAGCAGATAGTGCAGGTGGTAAAGCTGAGAGAACTGGCTTTCCTTGACCTTAAGAGAAGGGTGGGTGGTGGGGGATTGTTTTTCTGCAGTCTTTAACTGCCTGATGGAAAATTATAGAGAAGATGGAGCCAGAGTCTTCGTGGAGACAATAGAGCTTGACTGTACAAAGCCTAGAGCAACCTGAGAATCATTTAGGTGGAAAGGTGCCTTCAAAGCTCACACAGGAAAGGTGCTTTGAAGGCACCTTTCCACCTAAATGATTCTGTGTTTAATGGGCTTTATGGGTAGGGGAGAAGCTATTATTCTTGGGCATCTTGACTGTAATGAAACATTAGTCATTGTGTTACTTGACTTGTATTAAATCTCCAAGACAGGGGAAAAATGAGCCTTGTGAAAGTACTGTAGAATATAAGCACAGCTGAAAGGCTAGTTTTGCCAACTAAGTAGTAAGTGGCAGTTCATGTGCAAGATGGAGGGATGTAAGGTGTGGGGTTCACAAATGTTTCTCCTGCATCTGTTCTCCTTCAAGGTTTACATTAATGTTCTAGTTGGTAGGCTGTGGAGGGTGGAAATGTTGTAATACAGCAGGAAACAGTTACGGTTGCAGTATGATAAATGGGATTAGGGTTTTGACAAAGTACAGGTGCATTCTGTAAGATGTGGGATGAAATACAACAGGGACGTATTCAAGCCACTGCGTTTTGACTGTAGTTGTTAGTTTAAATACAGGTGGAGAACAGCTGCAGAGTTAGAACACAGCTTGTGGCATCCCATGAGCAACTGAATGTGGCTTAGAGACTGGCTCTTCCATAAGCTGGTTTAGTTTCCTCTTGAATCTATCCACATTTTGTACATCTACAGCATCCTGTGGAAAAGAGTTCTGTCCACACCAATAAGCTTCCAAGTACTTGAAGTAAAAGGGAGGCGTCAAAGGAGATGGGAATATCCTGTTCTCTGTGTCCAGAAGAAGTGATGAAATAGGCAAGTTAGATGTTAGAAGAAAATAACAGGGAACATGTCACAGTTTTATGATTTTTGTTATCGGTATTCCACATCATAACGTCATGTGGAGCACTGGGAGTTGAAGAGTTAATGCTCCCGTTCTGTGGATTGTCAATATTTCCGGGTACCTGGTTCTCAGAAGAGAAGAACTACACACCCCGGAAGGCTTTCACTGTTCCGTTTCCATTTTTCTGTTCAGAGGGAAAGATAAAACTGCTCAAGAATCACGAGACGTTCCTTTTCTTTAACTGCTCGTCTCTGTGTGCGTGCTCCCTAGCTGTCTGGCCTTCAGCATTAGAGTAAGGCCTTCAGTTTTGGACTCTCTCTCTCTCTCTCTTATTTGATTTATTAGCCTCAATTCCAATTATATTGTATTATACTGTGTTATCTTGCGTTACGATATCATATTTAGTAGATTAACTTCCTCAGATCGTTGCTGCTGTTTTGTTTTTAGGCCCATCTCCCTGCCACTTTTCCCCTTTTGCCCTTTCCTGGGGTGTGGGTTCCTGGCCCCCCCATCCCATTAGTTGCAGAACCAGGCCAAACCAGCCCATAAACCATTGTCCGAACACTGGGATGGGCTGTTGATGGAGGCCATTCAGTTTTTGGTGATGGATGCATTTGAGAACTGTGTAGATTAACAAATCTCAGAACAGGTATGGTTGCTGGATTGCACCGCCATAGAGACACAGAGCAGCTGAGATCTAAAGTTACATTACTACCTGGTTATTTACAGTCTGATTGGGGCAGAAAAGAGTGAACCAGCATATAATTGATGATAGTCATAAGAAGCATGCCTGTATAATGCTTGCAAATCATAAGATGGGACCTATTTCTGAGAACAGTGCTCTGAAAGACTGGTCTTGGTGTTTGCAGAGAGTTAGCATGCCCTGGTTCAGAATCCAATGCCATTTAACAGAAATGAAATCTTTTTTAGGGATTAAAAAAAAACAAAAACACGCGCCCCCCCCCACCAAAGCCACAACCAAACTTGATAATAATGTTATAGTTGTGAGAGAAACTATTTTCTCAAAGCAATGGTATTTTCTTAGCCTGAATTGAAATGTTTGTAAATGAGAGCAGTGCTATAAAAATGTTGTTAAAGTAAATGTGATAATGTTTAGTTTGTACAGTAAATATAACTGTTGGAAATCACTAGATGAAATTTGTACTAGGAGTAGTGTAATTTTTAATTCTGAGTTTATTGGGTCTTCTACTGATGCTTCTGGATGCTACCCTATTATGGTTTATTTAGTTATGGGATTTTCTTGTTTATTTCACAGAAGAATTGAGTTGGGCACGGTCTTGTGAATGATTGCTGGTGGCACTGATTTTCCTGGTTTTCCCTTTTGCTGTCAGTATTGCATAAGCACTGTAGTGAGTTAGTATTGTTTTTGTCTCACAGGAGTCACGACTGCCTTTTCTGGAAAGGATTATAGATTATTGGGAGTGGATTTATCAGAGCTGCCAAAGCTGAGTACAGCTCTAGAGGAAGCAGGACTGGACAATGAAGTCCCCACCCTTTTCATAGCAGAGGTGGTCCTCACCTACATGGAAAACAGCAGGTCAGTTGAGCTTTCCTTTGTTAGCTAGGTTCTAAAATGAGAAGCAGAGACTTCATTGTAACTCATGGGAGACCTCTGTCCTACAACTAAAGCCTCATGAATTCTGTGGAACTTCCCAACAGCTCCTTACATCGTAAGTATGATGGAGTAGTTGATTTCCATGACATCAAAACGAGAAGCAGTGTGCATCATTGGAACGCAGGAGCTTCTATCTGAACTTCTGAAAATGCTTCTTTACTGTGTGGGTGATGGAGCCCTGGCACAGCTTGCCCAGACAGGCTGTGGTATCTCCCTCCTTGGAGATCTTCGGAAGCTGTTTGCACATGGTCCTGGGTAGGCAGCTCTGGGTGGTTCTGCTGGAGTAGGAGGTTGGACCAGCTGATGTCCAGAGGTTTCTCCAATCTCCTCTATTCTGTGAACATAAAAGGGAGCTTAAAAAAATAAAAAGAACAAGAATCTTAAATATTGTGGGTTTTTTTTTTTTTAATTTCGGGGTCTTCTCATCCCAGACTCTCTCTATGGATGGAGTAGACTTTCAAAGATCCCTAGTACAGGTTTCTCTTGTATATTATCTGTCAGGATGCCTTAATAGCATGCTTTATGGTGTTGCATCTGTCCTATAATAGGTGGTGCCACAATTATTTAATCATTCTTATGTACATCTGCCTGACAGGTCAGATGCCTTGATTCAGTGGGCAGCAGAGCATTTCTCTCATGCATGCTTTCTGCTCTATGAGCAGATGCACCCAGAGGACCCCTTTGGACGTGTCATGCAGCAGCATTTCAGTCAGCTGAACTCTGCACTTCGTTCTTTGTCGCAATACCCTGATTGTGAAGCACAGCAGAAGCGTTTTTTTGAAAAAGTAAGTACCTGCAGCCCTGAGACCCACGTGAAACTTGATACACCTGGGAAAGAGTGTAACTTTAAATAACTTTAGAAGTCATCAACTGGGCCAGCTGGGTTGAAGCAAAAAGGGCCAAGGCAGAGCTGCTGCCTGCTCTGGTAACGTGGTTAGTCAGTTGAAGGTAGCTCACCACCAAGCAGCCTATTTTCTGGTATGGAATTAAGGCAATATATGGGTTCCTCTTAGGCTTTTAATGTTAGATATACTGTAGAAATTTTTAGGCAAGACATCTATCCTTATCAGAATTTGAGCTGCTGCTACTGTTCCTGCTAGACAGTTTTAAAGAGTCATGCAGATGCTTCATTTAGGGTCTTTGTTTCCCTGTGGGAAGTGAGTCTTTTCCTCCAGAAGTAATAATTTTGAGGGATTTCTATTTTAGGGCTGGACTGAGTGCAGTGTCATGGATATGAATGAGTTTTTCACCCGTTGTACTCCAGAAGATGAGCAACGAAGGGTGCAGGCTCTGGAGCCTTTTGATGAATATGAGGTAATCCTTTTCAACATTGGAAGAAGTCTCTTCTGTGTTAGAGAAGATTCTTTTTCCTTCCTCAGTGAGAGATATCTTAGGGAGACAATCTTAGCATTGCAAAGTAGCTGGTGTATAAAGGATATCGCTGACACTAGAAATTTGCGAGTGCCCGAGCTGCAATTCTTTCAATGAAAAAATCTATTGAGGATTACTTGAATACATAAAAAGTACACCTGGTGTGAGCTTCCTGACCTGCAAATGTCTGCGAGCATTTCTGAAGGGAGCATGTGCTGCTCTTGCATGTTTCCCTAGGCTGTTAGTGTTCTGTCAGTGTTGAAAATTGTTTACAGTCTATATTCAACAGATAACTTGTTCTGTTTTTTTAAGTATTATGTATATTAGGTATCATTATGTATAGTAATGGCTGACTTTTAGCTATGTCTATATTCTGTGCCATTTTTTAATGTTAACTGCTGGCAAATTTGCAACTGTCAGAAATCTAGGAGAGAAAAAAACAGGGACAGTGAATAACTCTGAGGTAAGTATTGTGTAAGATCATGTCTAGACATTTCTCATTCTACCTCGTGGTTCTCTCTTTATAATTCTGGAAATCTAATAGCCTGCAATATGAAAGCAGTTTAATATGGTTGTGTTTCTTTTGCCACCATCCGTTGTGAACAAAATTGGAAATTCTGGCAGATTTGTGTAGCAATGTTTACAGTACTTATTGTAGATGAAGGAAATTTCTCTTAAAGTGAGAAAGTAGATTTGATATCATTTCGTTACAAAGGAAGCTGACAAGTCCGTGTTGGAAAATCTGTGTAGCAGTAAGATAATTGGTAGCACAGAGCTCAATAATTGCCCTTTCAGATAAAGGTAGGGCAAGATCTAGGTCTTACTGGAAACAGGCTTAATAGAATTAGATTAGAAACACAAAACACGTACTTACTGCTGAGGGTGACTAAGTTTTAGAATAATTTTCCTAGAGACAAACAGTGAACTCTTAAATTTTCAGTATTTACATTCTTTTGTTTATACCATTTTTCAAAAGTTTCATCTTTACCTAAGATGTAATTTGAGATCGTGATGTTATTGTTATTTCTTTGCACTTTAAAATTCTTGTTTATGCTGCCTTGTCATACTGTTGGGTGAATATATTCAGTCCCCTGGTAGTGAACACGCTCAATTAATGTCCCCAGAAGCCAGGGTGGACTCTAGTATTGCTGCTGACATCTTGTACAGGACTCTGCTTCTGCTTTTTTGCCTCTGAGTGATTCCACAGTGAGACTGCAAATCATATTTAGGTATCGTCAAATAGCAGGGGCCAGGTTGTACCTTTGAACATTTATGATTTCTTTAGGGTCACTTATATTTTGTGACCTTTGAGAAATCTTAATCCCTCTGGTGTACAGCCTTCAGCCTTTTTTATGATCACACCTGGGAAGCATAAAGGGAAGCTGGTTCCGAAGAAGAGCATTCATCATGCAACTTACAATAAAGCTATGGAACTCATTGCTACAGAATGTTATGGATGAAGGAAGTTTATGTGAGTTTAAAGAGCAACTCGATAGTTCTTGAATGAGAAATCCACCAAGAGTTGTTTGATAAAGCAGAAAATCCCCGGGCTGTAAATTTTTGAGGATTAGAAGTGGGGAAGGTATTACTGTATGGACTTGTTTTTTTCTCAGATTCAATTTTAGGCTTCTTTTGGCCATTGCTGGAAATATTGTTAAGCAAGTTTGATTTATAACTTGTTCGCTCTGGCCGTTCATTACTACCTTTTGGTCTGAGATTTTGAGAGCACATACTTGTTTTTGTTTCTTTCTTTTGGCTTGCTACAGGAATGGCACCTGAAATGTTCTCATTACTTTGTTCTGACTGCATCAAAGGGGATGGAACCTTCCTGGACTCCATTGTTATCCAACGTGACAGGTACACACTGACTAGTTTTTGTAGTATTCTTTTTTCTCACGCAGGCTCCTCTGATCGATTTTAGGAGACAGTAGAACCCTGGAAGGAACACGTGAGATGGTAGCATTCAGTTGGCTTCCTCCATTCTCATTCACTAAGGTCTCCTCATTCCCAAGTTCTTGGTGAAGCCAGATCCGTGTCCTGACTGATGGTTCTGAGCAATTTCATTCTATCAGTCTATTGAAACTTCCAGTCCTCACATCTCTTCCTTCTGTTTATGGATGGCTGCGGTCCCAGGCTACCTTAATCCTCTTCCTATTTTTGGGATCCTTGAGACTCTCTGCAGTTTATTCCCACTTGTCCCCATGTATGGCTCTCTGAGCCATTCTGTTCTTTTAGGATTGCTTATTATGTTTTACTTACTGCACTATCAAAGCAGTCCAGCAGTGAACTCAGGAGCATGTCAGGCCATTTTTTCTTTGTTTTCTTATCCCCTGAGTGTGGAATTGTGTATGTAGCATTTCTGTTTCTGCAATGCTTTCTGTAGGTTTTTTTTTTTAATGGGAGAAAAGTGGTGCAGCTGGGGAATAGTCAATACCAAGGCTGTGTTTCCATGATAAAAAAAAGACTTGGCAGCAGTAGCAGCCCAAGCAATTCCTACATTTGGCTGCTTACTTCTTGTAGGAGTTGAGGGAGTGGTAAGCAGAAGCTGAAAGTCGGTGTGGGGTAGTTTAAACAGATAGAGATTGATTTCTAGGGCATGTCAGATTGTCAGTTGGCTGCATCAACTTGTTTTGCAATTTTTTTTTATTTTTAAAGCTAAATAGGTTTGCTTAAAGTGTAAGTGTTGGTTCTTGTTTGTTTGAAATTTACTTTTTTTTTTTTTGCTCCTCCTTGGCTTGCAGTTCCTCATCATCATGGTCCTATCAGGTTGGCTGGGAGTATCAGTGCATTGGCGTGTGCAGTTCAGTCTGAAGTTCCTGGCTTGAGACGTTATGGTCACCACTCTGCTCTTATAAGACCCAATGTGATTCTGACCACTGGAGGCTTTGGGGAGGAGAATGGACATCACTGTCGTATGAGAAATTTTCATGTTCTTATTAAGTATGCAGGCTACTGGAAAGCCAGATGTGTGAAAAAGGAAAATCCTGGTGAAAGATGGGGTGAGTGTTGTAAGTGGGGTACTGATGGCAAATGTAAAGGAGATGTGTTTGTGCTAGCAGTGAAATGTCCAGCAGAAAGTCGTGTCACAGCGCAATTACACTGATAGTCAAAGAGATGTGAAGGTTCTGAATTTCATAGGAGAAAGAACAGTGTGAACTGTGATATCTTCTGTCTCTACAGATGAGCGATTGCACCATACTGTGTCATGTCTCTCAGACAGCCTAGCCCTGGTGGTAGGAGGACGAACATCCCCATCAAATGCAGCTTTGGGAATGTTGTGGCTAAGGTTCCCCGAAATCTGTAATGACTCAGAGCCAAGTGATGTTACTGTGGAGCCTGTAAGTCTGCAGCCTGCTGCTGAACCAGCTGCTTTGCGTTGGAGACACAGTACAACTGAAGTAATATTCAAAGGTAAAAAGTTTGGAAAGAGTGGAAATACATCATGAAATTTCTGTATGGGGTGGTCCTGTAGCCAGTTCTCCCCAGGGCAAGACCACAGGAAGAACACGGCAAAACATGCACGCTCCAGTTCCTGCCATTACTGCTATTCCCACTGTTGGCTTACTCTGTGTGCCGTGCTGTTTCTCCGTCCTTTAGAAAAATGACTAGTAGATAAGAGTCTTCTAACTGGAGGAGAGTGCTCAAAAAAAGCATTTAAATGGGGTGGCCTGAAGGGAAAAAAAAAAAAAAAAGACTGGAAGACAGAAGTACCAGATGAAACTGTTAGGCAGATTCAAGGAAAACTAAAAATCTTTCTCATAAAGTATTGCAATTATGCTGTGAATCTGCTTGTTGCAATATGCTCTACACTGAAAGTTAACCTGAACTTAAGAAGCAGGGTGGATAAATTTACAGAATGAATATCTATTCAGGGCTTCTAAATTCAAAGACAAAGCATCTAAGATAGCTGCTTTTGGCTACTTCTGAAAATGGGCTGTAGAACTAGGCGATCCGATCTGTCTCTCTACTTGCCTTAACTATCACCTAATGAGTACTTTCTAAAGTAGCAAACAAACAGCACTCTTCTTGAAACTGTCACTTCTTGAAGTATGATAATTTCTTATTTCATATGCCACATTATCTCCAGTGGTAAGTAGAATTGAAACCTAGGGATGTAATCCATTCTGGGAGACTAATTCTTTGAGCTCATTTATGACTAGCATGTTTCATGCTTGATCTCACCACAAAGAAGATTTAGAACTTCCTCTCCGAAGGATAATGCTTTAATTTTAGAGCATTGTGGAGCAGGAAACCTAGCTCTTTTTTTCCAGAAGAAGTCCCTCAGAAAAAATGCTGTACTTGTAGTAGCAGTTAGTAACTATTCGTGAGTTGTGAGGTCTGGAATCAAGATCGGCAGTGACACGCTGCAGGCTTCTCTCCTAAAAGGTGCTCACTGTAAGGGACAAAAGTGTTATCAGTTATTAGCAAGTCAGTGGTGGGAATTGACAGTGAAATTCAGGAGGTGAAAGCTGCCCTTAAGCTGTTTAATTCTTCCCTAGGAGTTACTGAAGAGGAACACCATGGGAAGTACAAAGCAGTCATTAGTTTAGTCTGTCACATACTTTGAGTTTGTGAGACAGTGTTTAATTAAGACCATAATGTAATTTAGAGCTCAACTTTCCAGACTAAATTTTAAATAAAAGAGTAAATGCTAAATGGATGAATAACATTTTATGAATAATAAACTATTTTTCTTTGTTAGACTGTACTGCATCATTTTTTGCCATGGTAGTGCTTTGCAGAAAAATCAACGTTATGTTACTTCCACAGTTCATTATGAGGATGTGACTCACATCCTTGATGTCTGCCCAGAGTTCTCTTTTACCTTTTGTACCTTCTTTCTGAGACTTCTTCAGGTTAACTGCTACACGTTTAAATTATTCTTGATTTCTCTTTTTGTGTTTATAAATACACATTCTTGTTTTATGAAGCTTCACCTCTATTATTGTTTTGGTTTAATCTTTGTCATCGTGTTGCTATAATTTGTGTTCTCAGGGTTTTCTAGTTTTTAGTTCTGTAGGTGTCATCTTGCAATAGCCCAAATTTTCATTTCTTAATGCCATTAAATATATTTTAAAAAAACATGTTTTTTCCTTTTGGTTTTGTGACTGGCACGTGACTAACATTCAGGCTTTGAACAAAATAAGTGGATGATGGGAGTCTTCTGAATGATCACAAGCCTAAGGAATACATCATCCAAGTGAAAATATTCTCAGTCCTCTAATTGATGTGCCTTGTAAAACAAAAACAAAAAGACTAGACACAAGACTAGTGTTTATGTCTGTGAAGCAGTTTATTGTATTTATTGCTAAAGTTTGGCTACTCAGAGGGTGGTGAGGCGCTGGAACAGGTTGCCCAAGGAGGTTGTGGATGCCCCATCCCTGCAGGCATTCCAGGCCAGGCTGGACGTGGCTCTGGGCAGCCTGGGCTGGTGGTTGGCGACCCTGCACTCAGCAGGGGGTTGAAACTGGATGATCTTGGAGGTCCTGTTCAACCCAGGCCATTCTGTGATTCTATGATAGAACTGTATGACCAGCTATCTCTGATCAGCGTTCCTTACGTGCAGATAGACATTTTTGCTTTTGTGACGTACCAAATTCTAACTTTTCTTTCAACCTGGTTGTATTTTTCTGTAGGAGAGAAGTACCTGTTTGTGTATGGAGGCCGCTCTGCTGTGCAGCCAGTGCTGGGGGATTGGTATTTCCTGCGCATTCCAGAGATTTCCTGCGCTACGGTAAGAACTTAGGGAGACCCTGGGGAATAGAAATTGCTGCTGTATTGGAAACTCAACTAAACCACAGCAGTACCTCTAAGCAGATGGCAGTGGCAGTACTGTTGTACTCCACAGAGTTTAGTGTTGAGCTAACTTCTAAACACTGGATTACAGTCTTCAGAGAATAGTTGTAAGGGAGGGCATCTGGAGGTCATCTAGTACAACCCCCTTAAAGCCACTGGAGCGGGTTGCTCAGCTCATTGTCCAGTTGGGTTATGATTATATCCAAGGATGGAGACTCCGCAATCTCTTTGGGCAACCTGTTCCAATGGCTGACCACCCTTATAATAGAATGTGAGGGTTTTTTTAATGTTTAAGTGGATTTTTAAAATTATTTTATGGCCGTTTTCTCATGCTCTGTCTTGGTTACAACTGAGAACATTCTTTCTTCATCCTCCTTCATCTCTCCCATTAGGCATTTATGTGTATTGATGAGATTTCCCTCTGAATATTCACTTTGCGAGGTTAAGCAGTAGAAGCTTCTGTCCTGTAATTTTCTTTGTGGCACTTTACTGGACTTGCTGCATTAATTCTCTGGTTCCCTTGTACTGGAGAATGCAGAACCAGCTACAGCACTCCGTATGTTGGACTTGATGATCTTAAAAGTCTTTTTCCAACCTGACTCTGCCTGGAATTGTTATGTGCAGGACTTCTTATTTCCCATTGTTGAGCTTGATGAGCTTCAACTCTTCCCATTTCTTTCCAGCCTGTTGTGGTCTCTGGCAGCACAACCAGCTGATATGTTAGACATGCCTTCGTGGTTTTTATCATTTATCATACCCTGATTGTTCGGGGTATCCATGAAGTGCATGGAAGTAATATGCCTAGAAGTTATCGTTGTGAGCAGCGAAATACCAAAAAACACAGAGAAAGGTGATTGACTTTCGTCATGCTATCTTTCAAACAGAAATAGATTACTAACTCCAGACTGCATGGAGGAACTTATGTTAATAGTTGTTAAAAATAGTGGCCACCTCCAGCAGCTGGAATCGAAGGAGCCCTGTCCTGTGTGCCTCAGGACACAGGATGTATATGTCCTAGGACAACAGACATGGTAGTTTCTTTTCCTGTTTGCAGACTCAGCCAGTAATGGAGGTGAGTGTATATCCCAGAGACACGCACATCAACGTGTGCACATGTAGAATGCACTGGTATGACCAGCTGCACTGACTGCTGCCAATAAAATAATGCTTTTGGCAACACCCATTTAACATTAAAAGGACTCACATAAAATGTAGATAGCCCACTTCTCTTCCTCATCTTTGTCTGATAAGAATTAAAGTTCACTAATCAATGTGTATATGCCCTCACTCTGTATACTGACAGGCACATGCACATTTGCAGCTGACGAGATCCTGAGCCCTCTTGCCTGCTCTGAGTCTCCTGCTTGCCAGCTAGTCTGGCTTGAAATTTGCTAGCAAACAGATATACACACACTTCTTTCACAGGCACCTTGCACTCATGGATCCTGTGAATACCAGTGCGTGTCTAATACCTGTGTCTGTCTAAGACCCTGGACCAAATGCTGGAGATAGGAGGCTGGCTAGACCAGCTGCCTGGACTAGCTACAAGTTTTCCAGCAAATGAGGGATGCACATCCCATGCACACGAGGTTCAAGGAGGATGAACACATTGGGCCCCTTTCTAGCAACTGGCATCTGGGCACAAGAGCCCTGTGACCCATAGTTCTACTCCAGCAGCTGATGCTGAGACTGACTTGCTTCAGTTGCCTAAGTTGCCCAAGTAGTTGCACCTAGGACTTGCAGAGTTCCTGTTACCAATGGTCTTGTCCCAGTGACTGAAGCCAGAAACCTTACTTGTTCCAGTTGCTGGGTGAGGCTCGCACTACAGGACCAGACTGCCACTGGTCCCTGCAATAGCTGGCTCTATGGATACAAAGCCTTTGAGAGCGATGAAGTTGCTCCCTAGGTCTGTGGCACTTCCAACTACTTATGCTGAAATTGTTGCTTGTTCCAGTCACTGGCACCAGAGAACCTGGAGTCTTTCACCATTGTAGTGACTCCGTTTGCTGGCCTCGTGTTTACTAATGTGTGTCTCTGTAGTTGCAGACACATAGTCCCAGTATCACTCCTATTAATGTGTAGCGAGTAGTTTGACAAAGATAGTTAAGAAAGTGTATAATTAAAGGTATTTAATCAAAGGTAAGATAGACTGTGGTGATTAGGTGTAGGACTCAGTAAGGTAATTATACTGAACAGTGACTTAATATGCGATTAGCTCCCTTTTAATCTTCTTCCTGTCTGTTCTTCATCTTTGTTCCTCAGCAATTTCCTTTGCCTAAAACATTCCTTAATAAGTTTTGTGTAGTCCTGTGGGCACCCTCACTCCGAGTATCCTCAATCTTCACGTTCCTGATTCCTTTCCTCTTACAATTCGCAAGGTCCAGGCTGGCCCTCTCTGAAGCCACGCCTGGAGTTTCTTCGTGGTCCATGGATTAGTGACTGGAGACTTCTGGTTTCTTGTATTAAACTAATATATTTTTATCTAGATTTTTAAAGATTAACTGAGTTTAAAAATAATGAATAGCACAATTATAGGGTGAGAGATCGATAATAACAAGAAATCACAAGCTGAATGTGTAAGTAATGTGATGCTGTTGTGGAAGACCTAAGCTATGTGTTCAGATGTATAACCAGGAATTTTATCTGTAAGAAATGGGACATGGGAACTGGCCCTTCCATACCTTTCAGCGCTTTTAGTCTCAGCAGGACCCATGCATAAGACCCAAAGCTGATTCACGAGCCAAAAATGGGTACAGGATGCAATACAGCTCTAAGGAGGTACGCATCAAGAATGAACAGAACACAGTTTACAGGGAAGATTGAAGAACTTTCAGCTACTAAGTTGGTAGAAGTTTCAAGATAGTAATAATTTTCAAATATGTAAAATAGAGGAGCAGAGGGCAAATTATTCTCTGTATTTATTTTGGATAGTCTATAGGAAGGACAACTTTAACTAGACACTGAGAAAAGCCTTTAATTGTGAAGATAGTAAAGTGCTGCAGTAGACTGCCTAAAGAGGTAAGAAATGTTTGTCAATGCAGACTTTCAGAAACTGCTAGATGACTCTTGCCAGATGCTAATAGACATAGTTACATTTGCCTTAGGAGAGAAGGATGGACAATAAGATCCCTGACATTTTTTCCACAGTTTGTTTGCTGTGATACTCTTCTAGTAGTGCTTGCACACATTAACCCATGTTTTTGTAAGCTTATGGTTCTTGGGTGCGTGTCTTGAGCAGAGAGGAGCATGCAAGAAAGGAAAATAATGTTACCTCTAATAATCATGTGCAGAATGAAAACCCTATAAAGACTGAGCAACATTAAATATACTTAGAGCCAGAGAAATATTGAAAATACTGTAGATGGAAACACTTCTGTGTAGCCATCCTTAGAGAAATCACCTGTGTGTGCCGGTTGAAGGCTTTTTTATTGCTCCTTATCATGCTTATTCAGTCTGTTCTCTTCCCCAGCTATTCCTATCCTCTGCCAGGAAGGGAAGGGATGCTATATCATAACCACAGGAAATGCAATTGGAATAGAGGCAAACTTCAGGCTTGGACTTGTGTTGTCATAGATTCCTGTTGAGGGTCCAGTACCAGAAGGCCGCCACTCTCACAGTGCCTGTAGTTGGAAAGGAGGAGTGCTGATTGCTGGAGGTTTGGGAGCAGCTGAGCAGCCCTTAGATTCAATTTTCCTTCTGAGGGAGACTGAACAAGGCTTTCGGTGGCAGACTGTAGAGACACACCCTCCTCTTATCCCAAGGTAAGCAGAAGGCATTTAGCTGTGAATTCTTGGCCTACCTCTAACACTCTCTCCTTACTAATGGAATTCAATTTAATTTTAAATTTGCAGGTATTCACATACTGCACACGCGCATGATGAAAAACTTATGCTTGTTGGTGGAGTGTGGTTTCACTCACTCTGTGTGCCGGGCATCACTGTCATTGACTTAATGACTGGCCTGTGCTTGGACTACACGATTAATGCGGTAAGTACTGGAGTTTTTCTGTCAGGGTAAGCGGTATTGTGTGAAAGGAGGTGATAGCTTCAGAGTCATTCCCAGAAATGGAATAGAGAATGCAAAGGAGTCAAATTTATGAGTGGAATAAACATTTCCCTGTTTGCAGTAGTATCTAATTTTGAAACGATTTGCTTAGCCTAGAGAACATGCTAGTCTTAAGAGAGGGAGAATCTGAATGTGTAAGTGACAGAAGGGTGCACAGCTGTTCTGTTTCAGACGGGGAGCGGAACTGAGATGTGTGCGAGTGTAGCAGTTTCAAGATGTCAGACTTTATGGACGTTTGTGGTATAATTTCACTAATAACTTAATGGTGGAAATTGCTGTGTGCTGTAGTCGCTGTCTAAAGTACAAGAAAACAGCATGGAAATACTGGAAAATCCACTTAAACATAAGGAAACTTTTTGCTGTAAGGGTGATCGAACCCTGGAGGAGGTTGTTCTGAGAAGCTGTGGCATCTCCGTCCTTGGAGATGATTCAGAACCGGACTGGATGAGGTCCTGAGCAACCCGCTGTAGTTCAGCCTTCTTCACGCGGGGGTGGTTGGACGGAGCGATACCCAGAGGACCCTTCCAACCTTGATTCCATGATTCTGTTCTGTCAGTCACTGAAAAACAATCATAAAAGTGGTTTGTCAGAGTCTGGGCAAAACTTGCCTGAATACGAACCTGTCTACGTGAGTAACCCTCATCTGATAATAACGTCTGGGGGAAAGTTTCTCTTGCTTGAAGAGCTTTTATTTCTCTCTTACACAATGTAACAAATTTCCTGAGATACCAAGGATAGGAACCACATGTACAGATGAAACGGGAATTTGTGACTACTATATATATTTTTTATAATATGTAAGCAGTATGTGTACACGTGGCTGACTTTTCAGCATTTTCCTGAAAATACGAAGCATAAAGCATGCTTAAATGTAGGTTAGTGTTTTCTTATTCTCTACAGCAGTTAGAAGGGAATTAGTATCCTTTAAATAAAATAGGCTACTCTTGTTTGGTAGCTGTGAGTACAGCAATGGATCACCACACTCTGGGCTTGGCCATGTGGCCATTTTCCAGCCCACCTTGCTGTCTGCTCATCGAGCCCATGCACCAACAGTTAGTGCATGTAGATCTTGTGGGGACAGTGTTGAAGGCCTTACTGAAGTCCAGGTAAACAATATCTGCTGGTCTCCCCTTAATCTACTATGCCAGTCATTTCACTGTAGAAAGCCATCAGGTTGGTCAAGCATGAATTCCCCTTGGTGAATCCATGCTGACGACTCCTGGTGGTTTTCTTGTCCAGTAATTCTAAAGGCCTGAAGAGTACAAAGACTTCTTCTCATTCACAGTCACTGAACTGCGAGTTGTTCAGTGAATGGAGCATCCTGGAGGAGTACCTCATGGTTTCCTTGCTGTCACGTTTTTCTCTTTTTGTCCACCATTGTGGGTGCTGTAGTTGGCTAGCTGGTTCCCAATGGATGCATTGTGGCTGTTCTTGATTTTCCAGTGAGAGTAACTTTATGAAATACCTGTACAGCACTGGATGAGGTGGTATCTGTTGAAGTCCTGTACATCCAAGGATTACTTCCTAAGTCAGATCTAGTTTGGTGGAAGCAGAAATTGAAACTGCATTTACCCAATGCCTAACTGGGGAAGTGAATCCTCTTCCCTTTCGTTCCTAGTGGGGAAAAAAAGAAGTCTCACGCTAAGATTTTGATTTTTTTGAGTCATTTGGACAACCCACAAGTTCTGTGTTTTGAGCATCCTATTCCTCAGTGTCCAGGCATCCTATTCCTCAGTGTCTGGTTTGTCATCTTGGCCTTTGTGTACCTCTCCATGATGTGACTGGCTGGTGTCTTCCAGACTACGCAAGATGCTGTTTCATCCTAAGGACTTTAAATTCCTCTTCTTTTTCAGGAACATTTGGAGTGGCCTTTAATGCTACACAATCATAGTAGTGTTCTTCTGCCAGATGAGAAGGAGTTGTTGCTTATTGGAGGTGGTGGGAACTGCTTCTCCTTTGGGACACACTTGAATCCAAATCCTGTCTCACTGAACCTCAGCAGCATTCTGACCAGCCACTAACTGGGACCAAACAGGACTGAACTGTGCTGCTGCACCATGGTGTGATATCTGTTCACTTGCAACTCCAGGAACAACAAAATGTTACTTACAACAGTTTTTGTATTGTGAATGCATTTGTAAAGGTGGGATAAGGAGAAGGGAGGAAAAAGTGAAGTTCTGTCAAGGGGCTGCATACCTCATCTATCTTTTTTTTTTTTTTTTTTTTTTTGTAGTCCTTTTTTGTGTTGTTGCAAACTATGTTTTCCAGAACTAGCTTTGTGGTGATAGCAGTAGCCATTAGAGGTGAAGTAAGGAACACTGCTGTGTTCAAAAGTAATGTAAGTTTGCACAGTGCTGACTTGGAGGTTAAGTGAGGTCACCGAGTCAAAAAGCCAGTGGAAATATGCAACCAAGCATAATTCAGTGTGAAACAGAATGTGTCATAGGTCATAATTGAATGTTTGTAAAGGCCCTTGTAAGGGTGTATGGAAGGAGAGAGTCTACTCCTTTAAGGATATCTGGGCAAGGACTATTTTGCAGTGTAACAAGGGATAACGGGAAAGGGAGGAAGACATGAGCAGGAACATACAGAAATGCAGACCTGACCAGCAAATGATAAGCAAGGCAGTAATGGGAAGCAAACTTGGTCAGTCACATTTATTGATAAGGGCATGTAAGAGTGTTAGAATGTTTATTCCAGCAAGGTTATCTGACTAGGGACTTTGTCAAGAGGGAAACTGAGGGGAAAAAGGGGAAGGCAGAAACCAAAATAAACGATTACACAGACCTGATGTCATGGTTTTATGATTTTTGGTTATCGGTATTCCACATCATAACATCATGTAGTGTATGTACCTGGTTCTTGGAAGAGAAGGACTACTACATTCCCCAGGGGACTTTGCTCCTCTGTTACCGTTTTCCGGTCAGAGGGAAAGATAAAGACTCGCAGATCACAAGACCTTTTTTTTTTTCTTTCCGCCCGTGTCTCATCTTGGCAGCACCTCGCTCTCCAGCTGCCTTATCGTCGGTATTAGAGTAAGGCCTACCTTGATTTTTGGACATTCTCTCTCATTGTATTGGATTTATCAGCTTAAATTGTAATTGTATTGTATTATAGTGTGTTGTTTTGCATTCCGATATCTTATTTAGTAAATTAGCTTGTTTCTCCTCAGATCGTTGCTGCTGTTCTTTGCTCTCAGGCCCATCTCCCTACCCTTTTTTTCCCTTTTCCCTTTCCCGGGCCGTGGGTCTGTGGGTCCCCCATCCCATTCGTCACGGAACCGGGCCGAACCGTTGACACCTGACAAAACAAACATGAAGACAGTGACAAGAAACAAATCTCTGATAGTGTGGGACTCGGTAGAGCCTGCAAACCCATGGTGAGATGCACAAAGAAAAGGGGGACCGGGGAGGAACAGAGTCAAGATAGCGGAAAATCAAGGTCGTAAAAGTTGTGGGTAAAACAGAGTTGGTCAGGGCTTGTCTGGCAACTGCATGTGTTGACCACAGTAGGTCGAATCTTCTTATAATTTCTTACTAAACCTTACCTCGCTGTGTATATTCACACACACTGCCCCGTGTGTATGTATTGCTGCAAGGACTGGTGAGACCTGTATATGTGAGCAAAAATTTGGTGCCAGCTCTGGAGTCAGTGGGGGTATTTTACTTCCAGACACATAGGTGATGATCTCCAGAGGACCCTTCCAATTTTAGCCATTCTGTGTATGGGCCTGAAATCTGCCTAGGGATATTGGATAGAGACACTGTGCTGCTACTTAAGGGATCCAAGCAGGGGTGCTGACTGGACAGAGGGGCTGTGTCAGTGCTTGAACGTGTGCTTATGCACCTGGAGTTCTGTGTGTGTGCCTGCACTGGTGACCTGTCTCTACAAGCCAAAGGGAGGACAAGAACTTGACTACGTGTTTGTTATGCATGATTCCTGTGCGTAGGTGCTGGTGAAGGCAGCACCTTGTCTGGGCAGTCTGTGTGACTGACTGCGTCAGTGTCCTGTCTGTGTGTCTCTGGGCTACACGCTTAGTTTTATTTCTGGTTGAATCTGCAAATGGGAGAGTGGCAGCTGTGTCCTCCAGCCTGGGCAAACATCCTGGGTCCCCAGATACTGGGCTAGTGCCTGCGTGGAGCAGCTCTGGAATCGTCCCAGCCAGCACACTGCCGCGTTTCCTAGGAGCTACCGAACACTCGGCTTTCCCACCCACCCCGACAGCCGAGCTCTTTCGTGTCTCGGTGCCTCAAGGCGCCGGGAACCTCGCTACGCTCGCTGGTAAGCAGCAATGCGCGCAGCTCACAGCCACGTTGCTCTGAGACAGGAGCACGCAGCGCATCCCCCCAGCGGAGGCGCTGCCCAGTGTGCGCGGGGCCGTGCTTGCAGTACCGCACGGTGTCCAGGCGGTGGCAGCAGAGAGGCGCGGCGCTCTCGGGGGGCCGAGAAGCGCTGCATTGCTCTGCAGGGAAACAGCAGGAACACTGAAAATGAGCAGGAGGCGAGCAGGAAACCACATCCTCCTCTCTAATTGATACGGGAAAAACAGCACCACCTCAGCACCTACCGATCCTTGCCCGGACGCTGCTCAGCCACAGAAAAACGCATATCCAGGTGTACCCTGGAACCTGACTGCTGTCTGGCTGCTGGTTGCCCAAACAGGTAAGGGTAACGTACACACGCCAGTGTTTCCCCCTTACATAATGTGGCACAATGTAATGCTCCCAGAGCTTGCTAATATGCTTTAGGGTGCCCTGCAGGCTGCCTATCCTTTTCCTCTCTCCTTTCTCTGGGTGTTCCCCTTGCTTTGCCCTGTTATTCCCGTTGCCGCCTTCTGTATTGCTCAGGCATTGTGCTTTCTTAGTGAATATCAAATCCTAAAGCGATGCCACTCTGTAGGAGAGTTATCCCGTCAGGTTGTATTGCTTCTCTTTGTGCCTTGGACCTCCTTCTGGGGCCCTAGAGCAGCAGATGGCTCTGGGGTCCTGACTGGCTGGGAGGTGAGCTCCTCAGTAGGGCCTGATTGGCTGGGACATAGCCTTACTTTTATCCTTGACCCGGGTCTCAAGCCTAATAGGAGCTCTGACGATAACTGTGTTAACCCCCAATTTAACTCTAATCTTAACCCCTAACCTGATGCTAAAATCATCTCTAAACCTAAACGTACTGATAAAATTAATGTTAAAAGATTACTGTACAAGTAACCTTAACCCGAATCATAATGCAACAAACAGTCATTAAAATAGCTGTGATCTTAAACCTAAAAGTAGCATTAATCATAATCCTAATAGCCCTAAAAACAATTGTTATAGCCCTTTGTTTTGGGGTATGTTTGGATCTGAGAGACAGGATGTCTCCGGAGCAGAGGCAAGCAAACCATGCACTCAGAGCAGCACAGAGCATTACGAGTTCTATTCAACATACACACACACACAGGCATCCATTGCACATAATCCCAGTAAGCGGGAAGCAGAAACTTCCTAAGCAAGTGCACCGTTACTTACCAGCCCTTGAGAGATGGCGAACCGCCAAAAAGGAGCGAGCAGGAGCATGGCGGCGGTGGATGCGATAGGCAGCGCCAGCAGGGCAACCCCTGCTTCAAGGGGCACTTGTCCTCTCTCTCCCACTGCAGCCTCTCTCCTGCTTTGATTCTCCCCGGGGTCTGCAGGGTTTGTTCCACTTGCACGCTGTACCTGCGTGGCCAACACGTGATACAGAGCCCAAGTGGAACCGCTGCTTGTAAAACAAGGCTTTGCAAAAACAAGACCAACTACCAAGGTCAGCTCTCTCTACAAAACAAGATCCTTATGTTCCCTTAAAACAGTCAGAATACTTTGTTCCATCCCAGGATCATTCTTCAGTCAGGGGCCTTTAGGTCCCCCACACAATGAACCAATGAAGATAAGGAGAGAGAACAAATTTACTACATAGAACATAAGATAATACTAAGAAAGAGAGTTACAATTAATAACTCCAATGGGAGAGAGGAAGGCTCCCACCACGCTGCTCGCTGTGCTGCCAGGACCCGGAAGGGCCGATCATCGCATCACCCGGCATTGGAGATCATATAGGAAACAGTGGAGGTTCCTGGGAACAAGAGATTTCTGGGAGAGTTGGAACTCACATGAGACTGCTCGAGAGCACAGGGCTGGGAAGTATAGCTCCACAGCACTGTGCCTCTGCTCCAACAGCCTGCCACAGGATGGCATGGCATGGAGTGCCGATAAAACCAGGATGACAGATAGCGTCATACCAGGCACTCTAAAGGAAACAATTCCATCTCAGCTGAAACAAAGGCAGGCTGGCATTTGGGAAGGCTGTATGACTGAGGGATGCCTTCTGAGTGCAACATCAGGAGAACGTGGAGCACTGCTCCAAAGAGGAACAGTGCTGGGTGCTGGGGCAGGCCCAGGGTGCGCTGGTGGAGCTGGCACACCGCCTCTGCTCTCATGCGCCCTCTGAGCCTTCTCCCCATTGCGCTCCCCCTTCACTTGTTTCTTGGCAGGCTCCAGCTCTGCTTTTGGCTTCTCTTCCAAGCCCTTGGGCTTTCTTCCAGACAGGGTCTTGGAGAAAGACTGGATGTCAACTGCAGGGGAAGGTCTTCCTCCTGCGCTGGGCCCGCTCTTCCAGGAAGCCCTCCAGCCTGGAGACGAGCTCCCTCAGAACGGACTTCATTCACCGCTTGCACATAGATCTTGCCATTTGGCTCAGCACCTCTCTCTGTTATAATCAAGAAGGAGAAGCAACAAGATTTAAAGAGAGTGCAGCACTGCTTTTGGTCTGCAAAATGGGCCCCAATACTAGGAAATGTGCTCCTGAGTGTTCGCGGTAATGGATCTTAAGACCTTGGGTGAACTGTGGGTTCCCATTTCAAATCAGGACAGGAAAGGTAACTGTAAGTCCCAGGGATTAAGACCTCAAACAGCACGCAACGACAACAGTCCCAGGAAAGAACAGATGGAAAGCCTAACTAGAAAGACAGTGCATCAAACCCAGATGCCTGTTGTGTATCTGTACCTCTCCTTGGGGCCGTGCCACGCTCTGTGCTCCTCTGCTGCCTTTCTGCGTGGCTGCACTTTGCTGGAAGGCTGCTTGCATCAGCTTCTGACAGAAAGGAAACAAGAAATACTTGAAGAACATCTCTTTGGAGGAAGATTTTAGCACAGCCAGCCACAAACTTCTTGTCTTCAAGCGCAGTTTCTTAAATTTGCCTTTCCGCTGCTCCAATGTTGTGCCACTTCTGCAGTCAGCACAGATCTGCCATGTCCTTTCCTCTCTCCTCCTCACACACACCCCTGCATGCACTCCTATTTAGAGGCAGGTACCCACACTGCAGCTCACAAGAGGTTCTTACCTGCGCAGGCCTTCCGTTTCCCCCCTTGCCCAGCACAATTCAATGGACGTGCAGGCTCCGTCCCGAAAACAACAGATTGTGTGTTCGTTTCACAGACACCAGTAGCACTATTGTCCTGTTAGGCCATGTCCCCCCGCAAAACAAAATGACACTGGTTTTACAGCCAAAACAGAAACCGATGTTCAAACTGCAATGCGCTTACTAAAAGCATTGCAAGTCTCATTCCTGTTCAGATGGCAGCAAATGAACCCCAGTCGGCCTGACAGCTCGACATCCTGCAGAGCAAAGGTGCAGCAGCAAACAAAACGCTATCTGCTGAAACAGCTGAGGAACACTTTTTGCCTCTCAAAGGAATGCACTCAGCTCTAAGCACCACTATTTATATATGGACTAGAATCACACTGCTGCCATCAACTGCCCATTGCCCTCGCTAATGCTTCCACAACAGCTTCTTCTACAGCACCGCCGTCAGCACCTCTTTGCTCTTGTTCCCTCCCGTTTGCTCACTTATTTCTCTTGTTGCATAGTGACACTTGTTTTGTCATTAGCCACCGCAACCACTAACAACCAAAACAAAACCAAAATCCGTTGTTCATCATTTCTGCCAAACGTACAATGGCCACGGCACAGAAACGAGAGATGATTGCTCGGCCTCCAACTTGCTCTTGGAATTCCCATCAAGAATATCTGCTGGCTGACCTGGAGTTTGCAAGGATGGGGTTACAGGTGTGTGTGCACAGGGGTATGCAAAGAGGTGGGGGTGCACATGTGTGTGTACGTGTACATGGTTGAGTGCAAGGATGGAGGTGCACACACGTGAGTGTGCATGGGTGAACAAACAGGAGGAGTTGCACGTGTGTGTGCATGTCAGGGTGAGTGCAAGGAGAGGTGGTACAGGTGTGGGCATGCATGTGGGGAGTACAAGGAAAGTGTTGCACACGTCTTTGCACAGGAGAGTGCAAAAGGAGATACTGTCCTGACTCAGGAAAGGTGCTGTGCTGTGCTCCTACCTTTGGCGGCCCCTGGAGAAAGGCTGTGACGGGCACAGCACCTTTGTGTTGCACTGACTCCTGCCCTGCTGCACACAAGGCACCGCTCTCCTTTCTCAGAAACAGCAAAGGGAAGATGGAAGGGAAGGCTGGCAAAGAAGAGTCTGACATCGTTTGCAAGATAGCGTGGTTTGCTCATCACAGTACAAAGATTTGCTTTGGATTTCATCCACAGCATCCAGCGGAGCGCGACTGCATCCCACCTCCCTGAGAAACGCTACTGCAGCTGAAGAGAGGAGGAGGCAGCCGCTCATCTGCAGACCCAGCAGCACGGCCTGACGTGGGGCAGGGCCAGCTCCTCCTGCCGCAGCGTGATGATGACCCGTCTGGAGATGATCTGCAGGGCCAGCTCGGAGGTGGCAGCCAGGAATGGACGCTGCGGGAGGAGACAGGTGTTAGGGAGCAGCCAAGACTGCTGCACACGCCCCAAAGCCATGCTGCTGCAAGACAAAGTGCCTCGCTCTTTCTTCTGTTCAGCCCAATCCCTGTGAATGAAGACTCGGAATGCACGCAAGGTGTCCATCGAGCACGAGTGTGCGTTTATTCGTTAGAAGGCAGGAGGGCGTGAGAGGTCCAGAGTGAAGAAGGGACTCGGCTTCTCTCGTCACGGAGAGACTGGCTCGGAGCTGGTGCTGCTGCCCGCTGTCTGGGACCGGCTGCCTGCTTCTACGCCCTCCTCCACGAGGCTCCGCTTCTCCTCACGGACGCTGACCTACTCCTGCACGGAGGTGCTGCTGCCGGAGCACTCCGACTCTGCTTGGGGTGGGCTGCTCTGGGAAGACGTTGCGTCACAACCCACGCTAGAGTCTGGCACGTCTGGCACGCTCTGGTCAATGTCTTCA
The DNA here is from genome assembly GCF_002078875.1 of Numida meleagris. Lineage (NCBI taxonomy): Eukaryota > Metazoa > Chordata > Aves > Galliformes > Numididae > Numida > Numida meleagris. The sequence goes on along the minus strand of NC_034409.1, from coordinate 192,208,227 downwards.
GCAGAGCCAGGAGAAATGA
>NC_034409.1:192204460-192205609 GCF_002078875.1 Numida meleagris | reverse complement strand
GGAACTAGGCGTTGCGTTGAAATGGAAAAAAAAGTTTACCTTAAGAGGTTTGGAGCCCACACGATCGCTAAGTTCTTAGCGTGCATATTTGTGACAGCGGAGCTCCCAACCAGACAAGCTAAGTGTCTCATCAGGTACTCCAGGGTCCTGCAAAACAAGAGAGGCAAACGTTCAGCACCAACGAGCACGCCGTGCTGCAACTCACAAAACAAACCTCCATTCATTCTCTCCTTTTTTTTTTCTCTGAGGAATCAAAAGAAAAAGTTGAACACAGGCATCATGTGGCAGGCGCAAGACAAAACCTGCAATCGCATCGCTTCCCTCGGAAACGCAGCAGGCCTGAGCTCAACAGACTGCGCGCAGCACTCACCTGTAATGAGGCGGGGGCAGCTGCTGCAGGACGTCCTGCATTCTCGCCAGCCGCTCCTCATCCGTAGCGGCAGAAACAGCCTCCTGGAACAATGCAGAAAGGGATTCAGACACAGCTCAGGCTAGATAGCTGCCACACGGTCTGCAACTATGGGGACAATGCACTGCTGCTCTGCACTGAGCCGGATTTTGGGAGCCAAGCCTCTCTGCCTTCCAGGAGGCATCTTGGCAACAGACTGGCATGCAGCTGATGCCATCAAGGCCAAGGAATCCAAGCGCTGGGCCGCTTTACGGCCTCACTGTGCAGCTCAGCTCCTTGCAGTGGCCATTCATCTCCAAGTACCATTGGCTTTTAATCCCATTCCTCTTCTGTAAACAGTTGGGCAACAGCAAGAAAACGGGAATTCTTGCAAGCACTGTTAAGACGGAAATGATGGGCCTACGCGGACCACCAAAAGGGGCATCAGGAGGATGCAGGATGTGGCAAAGACATGCCAGTAAACCTCAGGGGGCAACAGAAAAAGGACCTCAGGCCTGGGGCGCTGCTGCACCCATCTCCCACCCATCCATCCCAAGGGCAGCACGCTCACACCAGCTGGGCATCTGGTGTGCAGGAAGCTGCTGCTTTTACAGACACACCCTTTGGATCCCTACAAAAACCCCAACTGAAACACAAACAAGACCAAAAAAGCTGTGCAGATGTACGCGTACGTGACAGGCCACGCCAAGAGGCCCAGGGAACAGGGAAAGGAAAGACACTGCCTCGTGCTTACCGAGAAC
>NC_034409.1:192202414-192204360 GCF_002078875.1 Numida meleagris | reverse complement strand
CCCCCCTTGGTGCTCACCCTCCAGGCAGGTGGAGTAGAACTCGATGAAGAACTTGGTGCGGCTCGCCGTCTTCACGATGGCCTCGATGCTCTCGAACTCGATGTACGCCTGGTCCGACGACTTGGACAGCCCTGCGGGGAGAGGGGGGGGGTGGCAGCGGGGTGTCCCCTATTGTCCCCTTAGGGCTGAGGGTCACCCGTGAGGCGCGGGGACGGCCGCACCTTTCTTGGAGACGAACTGGGACGTGACGCCGACCTCGAAGGAGCCGAAGACGGGAGAGTGGTCGCTGGTCGTGATGTCGTCGGTGCAGCCTGCGGCACGTGGGGACAGCTCGGGTGGCCTGTGCCCAACTTGTCCCCAACCTGATCCCAACGTCTTCCTAATCTGTCCCCAACCCATCCCCAAGCTGTCCCCAAGCTCTTTCTAATTTGTCCCCAACCTGTCTCCAACCTGACCCCCTTGTCTTTCTAATTTGTCCCCAATCTGTCCCCAACCTGTTCCCAACCTCCTTCTAATCTGTCCCCAACATGTCTCCAACCTGTCCCCAACCCACCCCAACCCGTCCCCAAGCTCTTTCTAATCTGTCCCCAACCTGTCCCCAACCTGTCTCCAACCCAATCCCAACCTGTCCCCAGCCTCTTTCTAATCTGTCCCCAACCTGTCTCCAACCTGTCCCCAACCTGTCCCCAATCTGTCCCCAACCTCTTTCTAATTTGTCCCCAACCTGTCTCCAACCTGTCCCCAACCTGACCCTAACCCATCCCCAACCTGTCCTCAACCTGTCCACAACCTGTCCCCAACCCATCCCCAACCTGTCCCCAACCTCCTTCTAATCTGTCCCCAACCTGTCTCCAACCTGTCCCCAACCCATCCCCAACCCGTCCCCAAGCTCTTTCTAATCTGTCCCCAACCTGTCCCCAACCTGTCCCCAACCTGTCTCCAACCCAATCCCAACCTGTCCCCAACCTCTTTCTAATCTGTCCTCAACCTGTCCACAACCTGTCCCCAACCCATCCCCAACCTGTCTCCAACCTGATCCCAACCCATCCTCAACATGATTCCAACCTCTTTCTAATCTGTCCCCAGCCTGTCCCCAACCTGTCCCCAACCTCTTTCTAATNGTCCCCAACCTGTCCCCAACCCATTCCCAGCCTTGCCCCAATCAGTCCCCAACCCATCCCCAACCCATCCCCAGTGGGGGTGGCCATCCCCAGTGCCCCCCCCCTTGGGCAGGGGACGCACTGGGACAAGGGCCGTCTCTCACCGTAGGCGTTGCAGTTGACGTGGGTCTCGGGGTACGACTTCCAGAGGATGCGGTCGCACCAGGATGGGACGTTGGTGCGAACCTGGAGCGGGATGAGGTGGGGGGGGGTCAGGCAGGGTCCGTCCGGGTGCCCCCCACCCTCACCCTCACCCCCCACCCCCTCCCGGGCGCCGTACCCCCGTGGGCTTCTGCTTGTGCCAGACGTAGGTGTCCCTCGAGCCGCGCTCGTAGCGGTACGTGGGGGGGAAGGTGATCTCCTCCTCTCCTGCAGCAGGGAATTTGGGGGGAGAGGGGTCAGGGAGAGTCAGCACCCACAGCCCCCCCCGGCCCCCCCCGGCCACGCGGCCTCACCGAAGCGCAGGAACACTTTGTGCTTCTCCTTCTCCAGGTTGAGCTGATCCACCTTGAGCAGCGGCTCGAACTCCTTGCGGCTGATGTAGTTCAGGATCTCCTGCAGGGTACGGACGTGGGGTCGGCCCTGGGGGTGGGGGGTACACATGCAGCCCCCCCCTCCCCCCAAACGCAGCCCCCACCCACCTGGATGTCCATGTCCAGGCGGTAGTTGAGGTCCCCGAACCAAAAGAGGTGGGTGAAGCGCAGCGAGATGTCGAAGGAGCTCAGCTGCTTGTCGCCCAGCGAGAGCAGGCGCAGGATGTCCAGGTAGTTCTGGTTCCTCCTGCAT
>NC_034409.1:192193711-192195599 GCF_002078875.1 Numida meleagris | reverse complement strand
AGAGCTCACTCTTGTCGTGGGTGAAGGTGTTCCAGTCCTCCTGAGCGTCCCTCTGCTTCTTCAGCACCACCAGCTTGCCGCCCTCCACGTCCACGCTCAGCGTGTACTTCTGCGACTTGCCGATCTTGGTCAGGTCCCCCAGGGTGACGTCCAGCTTCACCTGGCAGCAGGCAGGCGTGGGATGCCGAGCCTACCGGGCAGGGTTTTTGGGGGGGGCAGGGATGTCCCCCCCACCCCCCTCCCCATCCCCGAGGCCAGGACTCACCTCGAAGGTTTGCACGGGGATGCTCTTGGCTTTGCGGGACATGGGCTGCGCCGGCGCGGCCGGGCTGGCCGAGCTCATCTCCTGCAGGGCTTTCAGCGCCTGGGGACACCGAGCGCGGTTGTCACCCCACGGCCATCCCCGTGGCACTTCTGTCCCCACCTCCTCCACCCACGGCACTCACCTTCTTCTCGATGCTGGAGAGGAAATCCTTCAGCACAGACAGCTTCAGCACCAGGCTTTCCAGCTCCTGCTCCCCGCTCTGCGGCGCTGTCTGGAAACACCCCCCCCCAAAAGTCACAGCATGGGGACCCCCGACCCCAGCCCCACGGGATGGGCAACTCTCCATCAACCCGAGCATCCCCACGCACGGTGCCAGGTCCAGCCCTGAGCATCCAGCCCCCAAACCCCCGTGCTCAATGCTACGGGGGAGGGGGCTCCGTCCCCGAGCACCCCGCGGTGGGACCTGCCCGCCCTACGGGGACGCCGACGCTCCGTCCCCCGCCCCTCACCTGCTGGAGGATCTTGGTCACCATGGTGGAGCTCTGCTGGTCGAACACCTTGGAGAGGATCTCCAGCCCCGCCAGCACTTTGTCCACCTCACTGCAGGGGGAGGGCAAGGCGTCAGCAGGTTGGCACCCACGTCCATCTGTCCGTCCGTCCGTCCGCCCGCCCGCCCGCCGCGCTCACCTGTGCAGCCGCTTGCAGGAGGTGACGAGGGTCCTGTTGAGGTGGGGGAGGCTGCCGGCCCCCGCCTTGACGGCCTCCAGGTCCAGGGCGTAGCTGCCCTTCAGGTACTCGTGGGAGATGCTGGCCAGGCCGTTGGTGCTGGGGGAGGGACGGGGGTGAGAGGCGCGGTGGGGACACGGGGGGGGCACGGCGGGGACGCGGCGACGACCCTCACCTCTCCGCCGCCCCATCGGGCGCCGCAGGCCCCGGGCTGTTGGGGCTGAGCCCTGCAGAGGACCCCGAGAAGCTGCTGGTGCTGGAGCGCGGGGGGAGCGGAGGCTTCTCATCCTCGCCATCTGCAGAGCAGCGGGGTGAGCCGGGGAACCCCACGCTGGACCCCCAATGGGGCCGGGTGACAGCCACCTACCCGAGTAATCCCTGTCCTCCGCGCTCTCCTTCTCCTTCTCCCTCTCGACGGGGAAGAGCAAGGTGCAGACCAGCCCCTGGTTGGGCTGCAGGTACAGCGCGATCAGCTCGCTCAGCGTCTTGAAGCGCCTCACCTGCACGCCCTGCGACGTCTGCGGGGGACACGGCCGTCGTCACCGCCCCGCCGGGGAGAGAGGGACAGCCGGCACCCGGCCGCCAGCCATCCCGCTGCCTCCTCCCCGCCGGGGCCGGCTCTTTCCTGTCTGCTCACAGCACAAAGGGGCTTCTGTTGCTCTAAAAATACACGGCGGCGCGGCCAGCAGCAGCGCGCGGCCACGCTCACGGCGCGGGGATAACCCCGCACCCCATCCAGCGCTCTGCCCTGCGCCCCAGCCCGGCGCTGGGTCCTTGGTCCCCCCTGGAGCTGCGGTTTGGGGGTGTCCCCAGTGTCCCCAAGGAGCAGATGGGGCTGCCACGCTGCCCAGACCCCCCCCGGAGCCATGGTTGGGGGTGTCCCCAGTGTCCCCAAGG
>NC_034409.1:192190187-192191779 GCF_002078875.1 Numida meleagris | reverse complement strand
GGGGGGACCGCAGCTCTCAGCCCGCACCGGGGCACGGGGACGGAGCCCGGCACCGGGCTGCACCCCCCCCAACAGACCCCAGTGCCACCATGTCCCCAGTGGCTGCACCCACCCCACCTCACAGTGCCCAGTGTCACCATGTCCCCAATGGCTGCACCCCCCTACAGTCCCCAGTGCCACCCTGTCCCCAGTGGCTTCACCCCCGCCCCAGAGTCCCCAGTGCCACCCTGTCCCCAGTGGCTGCACCCCTCACAGCCCCCAGTGCCACCATGTCCCCAATGTTTTCATTCCCCCCACAGCCCCCAGTGCCACCATGTCCCCAGTGCCTGCACCCCACTACAGCTCCCAGTGCCACCATGTCCCCAGTGGCTGCACCCCCACCCCAGAGTTCCCCAGTGCCACCATGTCCCCAATGGCTGCACCCCCTCACAGCCCCCAGTGCCACCATGTCCCCAGTGCCTGCACCCACCCCACCCTGCAGCCCCCAGTGCCACCATGTCCCCAATGGCTTCACCCCCGCCCCAGAGTCCTCAGTGCCACCATGTCCCCAGTGCCTGCACCCCCCAACAGCCCCCAGTGCCACCATGTCCCCAGTGGATGCACCCCACTACAGCCCCCAGTGCCACCGTGTCCCCAATGGCTTCACCCCCACCCCACAGTCCCCAGTGCCACCATGTCCCCAGTGGCTGCACCCCCAACAGCCCCCAGTGCCACCATGTCCCCAGTGCCTGTACCCACCCCGCCCCACAGCCCCCAGTGCCACCATGTCCCCAATGGCTGCACCCCTGCCCCACAGACCCCAGTGCCACCATGTCCCCAATGGCTTCACCCACCCCACAGCCCCCAGTGCCACCCTGTCCCCAATGGGTTCACCCCTGCCCCACAGCGCCCAGTGCCACCCTGTCCCCAGTGGCTTCACCCCTGCCCCAGAGTCCCCAGTGCCACCATGTCCCCAGTGGCTGCACCCCCCCACAGCCCCCAGTGCCACCCTGTCCCCAATGGCTTCACCCCTGCCCCAGAGTCCTCAGTGCCACCATGTCCCCAATGGCTGCACCCCTGCCCCACAGCCCCCAGTGCCACCACATCCCCAGTGGGTGCACCCACCCCACCCCACAGTGCCTGATGCCACTGTGCCCCCAATGGCTGCACCCCCCCAACAGCCCCCAGTGCCAACCTGTCCCCAATGGCTTCACCCCTTCCCCAGAGTCCCCAGTGCCACCGTGCCCCCAATGGCTTCACCCCTGCCCCACAGCCCCCAGTGCCACCATGTCCCTAGTGGCTTCACCCCTGCCCCACATCCCCCAGTGCCACCGTGTCCCCATTGCCTGCACCCAGGGCAGTGTGTCCCCGTCCTACCGGGCGGTACTCGGTGTCGGTGAAGTCCTTGAGCACGGCACGCAGGAAATCCACCCACTCCTTGTCACCCACCGAGTTCTCCTGGGTGCCGAAGACGTAGATGTCGTGCGGGATGCCGGCCGTCACCTCGTCCAGCGCCTTGCCCAGCCCCTTGGAGGTGAACCACGACGTGATGCTCTTGGGCGGGGGCACGCTGCCTGCGGGGAAGGGTTGGGAGGGGGGCACGCTCAGAAAGG
>NC_034409.1:192183844-192185556 GCF_002078875.1 Numida meleagris | reverse complement strand
GCTGCCAGCCCCACCGTGGCCCCAGTGACAGCCATGGGGACACAGCGGTCCCAGTGCCAACTTTGAGGACACCACAGCCCCACTGCCAGCCCCACTTCGGCCCCAGCAACGGCCATGGGGACACAGCAGCCCCACTGACAGACGTGGGGGTGTCACGGCCCCACTGCCAGCCCCACTGTGGCCCCACTGACAGCCATGGGGACACAGCAGGCCCACTGACAAGACATAGGGGGCACAGCGGTCCCAGTGCCAACTTTGAGGACACCACAGCCCCACTGCTAGCCCCACTTCGGCCCCAGTGACGTCCATGGGGACACAGCAGCCCCACTGACAGCCGTGGGGACACAGTGGCCCCACTGACAGATGTGGGGGTGTCACGGCCCCACTGCCAGCCCCACTGTGGCCCCAATGATGGCCATGGGGACACAGCAGCCCCAGTGACAGCCATGGGGACACTGCGGCCCCACTGACAGCCATGGGGACACAGCGGTCCCAGAGCCAACTTTGAGGACACCACAGCCCCACTGCCAGCCCCACTTCAGCCCCAGGGACATCCATGGGGACACAGCAGCCCCACTGACAGCCGTGGGGACATTGTGGCCCCACTGACCGCCATGGGGACACCGCAGCCCCACTGACAAGACACACACAGGGGACACAGCGGTCCCAGTGCCAACTTTGAGGACACCACAGCCCCACTGCTAGCCCCACTTCAGCCCCAGGGATGGCTATGGGGACACAGCAGCCCCACTGACAGCCATGGGGACACTGTGGCCCCACTGACAGCCATGGGGACACTGTGGCCCCACTGACAGACGTGGGGACACAGCAGCCCCACTGACAAGACATAGGGGACACAGCGGTCCCAGTGCCAACTTTGAGGACACCACAGCCCCACTGCTAGCCTCACTTCGGCCCCAGCAACGGCCATGGGGACACAGCAGCCCCACTGATGGACGTGGGGACATCGTGGCCCCACCGCCAGCCCTGCAGAAGGTGCCAGCCCCACAGTTGGGGCACAGTGGTCCCCTTTCCCCCCCCACACCGTGACACCAGCAGCCGGTGGCCACTGGAACAGGACCGGGGCCACGAGGGCAGGAAAACAACCCCTTGGGAGCCCCGTGGGCTCACCCCAGGCTGGGGACGCGGGCTGGGATCGTGCCACCGAGGTGAGTGCACGTCACAGCCCCGGGGCCAGGGCAAGCCGGTTGTTCTCCCTCGTTACCCTAACGAGCGCACGCTGCCGTGGCCCCGCGGGGAACGGATGAGGCTCCTTTCAAGGTGCCCTCACTGCCACGCGGCACCGCCTGCCCCAAAACCGCAGCGAGGTGCCGGCCCTGGGCCGTGCCGCGGGTCTTTGGGCACGGCCCCGGTGCCACCCATGGGGACCCACGGGCTGCGGCACCCGTCCATAGGCCACCGAACCCCACGCAGCCATGGGGCAACGTCCCCCCGGGGGCCACCGAGCGCCACGCGCCCATCACGGGCGGCACCACGTCCCCGCAGCACGGAGTGAGGGACGACGGGGGTGACCCGGGGTGACACAGAGCCCTGGGAACAGGACGTGGCAGAGCCCCGCTTCCCACGCGCGGCCCTGCCTCAGTTTCCCCACGCTGCTCACCTCCCTCCCCCACCCCAGCTGCACAGGGGCTGGGGGTCACCCCCCGTTCCCACTGCAGGCCCCTCAGCCCCAAACTGCGCCCGTTCCCCCG
>NC_034409.1:192182221-192182809 GCF_002078875.1 Numida meleagris | reverse complement strand
TGTAGGATGTGACCCATGGGGACCCATAGAGTATGACACATTGAGTTGTAGGATGTGACCCATGGGGATGCATTGGCTTTAGGATGTGACCTATGGGGACCCATGGGGTGTGACCCATTGAGCTCTAGGATGTGACCCATGGGGACCCATTGGGCTGTGGGATATGACCCATGGCGACCCATGGGGTGTAACCCATTGGGCTGTAGGATGTCATCCATGGGGACCCATTGGGGTGTAGGATGTGACCCATGGGGACCCACTGGGCTGTAGGATATGACCCATGGAGACCCATGGGGTGTGAGGCATTGAGTTGTAGGATGTGACCCATGCAGACCCATAAGGTGTGACCCATTGGGCTCTAGGATGTGACCCATTGGGACCCACAGGGTGAGACCCACTGGGATGTGGGATGTGACCCATGGAGACCCATAGGGTGTGACCCATTGGGCTGTGGGATGTGACCCCTGGAGACCCATAGGGTGTGATGCATTGGGCTGTAGGATGTGACCCATGGGGACCCATAGAGTATGACACATTGAGTTGTAGGATGTGACCCATGGGGACCCATGGAGTGTGACCCATTGGGCT
>NC_034409.1:192172847-192175097 GCF_002078875.1 Numida meleagris | reverse complement strand
CTACCCCAAAGCTCCCCCCCCACCTGGTCGATCCACGGCCCCAGGTTGGGCGAGCACTCGTACAGACACGTGTCCTGGATGAAGTGGCGCTTGCAGCGCTGCGCCATGGCCCCGCAGTGGTCCCAGTTGAAGCCGTACAGGTAGGACTGGTCCCGGTGAGCCTCGATGCTGGTGTTGGCCGTGCAGCACGCGTTGTCCTTCCATAGGGCGCACTGCGGGGACCCGGGGGTGACACCGAGGGGATGGGGGGGGGACGCCACGGGGTGGTGGGACCCAAGGGTGGCGTGGAGAGGAGGCGGGGACGCCGTGGGGTGGTGGCATCGTGGGGTGATGGCACCCAAGGGACACGTGGAGGGGATGAGGGGACACCGTGGGATGATGGCACCCAAGGGACACGTGGAGGGGATGAGGGGACACCGTGGGTTGGTGGTACCCAGAGGTGGTGGCACCCAAGAGTGGCATGGAGGGGATGAGGGGACACCATGGGATGGTGGCACCCAAGGGTGGAATGGAGGGAACGCAGGGACACCGTGGGTTGGTGGCACACGGGTGGGATGCAGGTCACCATGGGATGGTAGCACCCAGGGGTGACACTGAGGGGCTGTGGGGACGCTGTGGGGTGGTGGCATTCAGGGGTGGCATTGAGGGGATGTGGGGAAACCATGGGGTGGTGGCATTATGGGGTGATGGCACCCAAGGGTGGCGTGGAGGGGATGTGGCAACACCATGAGAGAGTAGCACCTAAGGGTGGCATCAAGGGGGCATGGTGATACCATGGGATGGTGGCACCCAAGGGTGGCATGAATGGGACTCAGGGGCACCATGGAGTGGTGATTCCCAGAGGTGATGGTGTCCAAGGGTGGCATGGAAGGGATGTGGGGACACCGTAGGGTGGTGGCATCATGGGGTGATGGCACCCAAGGGTGGCATGGAGGGTCAGTGACATCACGGAGTGATGGCACCCAGAAGTGGTGGCACCCGACAGCGGCATGGAGGGCATGTGAGGACACCATGGGGTGGTGGCATACGGGTGGCACCAGGGGTGGGGTGCAGGTCACCATGGGATGGTAGCACCCAGGGGTGACACTGAGGGGCTGTGGGGACGCTGTGGGGTGGTGGCAGCCAGAGGTGGCATGGAGGGGATGAGAGGACACCATGGGGTGGCGGCACCCAGACTGGCACCAAGAGGGAACGGTGACACCGTGGGGTGGTGGTACCCAGGGATGGTGGCACCCAAGGGTGGCATGGAGGAGATGGGGGGACACCATGGGATGGTGGCACCCAAGGGTGGCATGGAGGAGATGGGGGGACACCATGGGGTGGTATCATGGGGTGGTGGCACCCGAAGGTGGCATGGAGGGGATGAGGGGACACTATGGGGGTGGTGGCACCCAAGAGTGGCATGGAGGGAACAAGGGGACACCATGGGGTGGTGGCAGCCACAGGTGGCGGCACCCAAGGGTGGCATGGAGCGGACGTGGGGACGCCGTAGGGTGGCGGCACCCAAGGGTGGCATGGAGGGACACAGGGACACCCTGGGGTGGTGGCATCGTGGCGTGATGGGACCCAAGGGTGGCATGAAGGGGATGAGGGGTCACCATGGGGTGGTGGCACCTAGAGACGGTCGCACCCAAGGGTGGCACGGAGGGGACGCGGGGACACCGTGGGGTGGTGGCACCCAGGGGTGGCCCCGTGGGGCTGCAGCTCACCTGTCCATAGAGCAGCCCTTCGGGGCCAGGCTTGGTTTTGTGGTGCTGGGCGTCCATGCAGATGTTGAGCAGCGTGTCCTGCGCCGAGGCCAGCGCCAGCAGCGCCAGCACGGCCCACGGGGACGCCATCCGCCTGGGGACGGGGACGGGGTGGCACTGAGGGTGGGTGGTGACGCCAGGGATTGGGGTGGCACCGATCTCCCCGCTCCCACGTGCTCAGCTCCGGCGGGGGGCAAAGTTCCCGCGCCGCACGTGACGGGTGTCCCCACGGGTGGCGGTGGCGGTGACACCGGGTGCGCGGGGACGAGCGGGGTCACTGGGGACAAGCGGGGACAACGGGTGCACGGGGACAGGAGGGGAGGCAGGTGGGGATGGGGACACCAGGTGCGTGGGGACACCGGGGGACAAGTGGGGACACTGGTGACAGGTGGGGACAGGGACCCTAGTGCTCACCGGTGGCTCTCGGTGGCGGCTCGGAGCAACCCTTGCCCGTCGGTCACAGATCGGTGCTGGCACGTGGGGTGCGAAGTGTCCTCCCCCC
>NC_034409.1:192168669-192172201 GCF_002078875.1 Numida meleagris | reverse complement strand
GCCACGCCCCCGCCTCGACGGTGCTCCATTGGGTAAGTGGGCGTGGCCTAAAGAAGCCCCGCCCCAGCGTTTCCTGCGCTGTGCTCTGCGCATGCGTGGTATCCTAGCACCCCCCCCTTCACAGTAGCACTTCCGGGGTCAGCTTGTACTTCCGGGTCGGCCTCGGCGGCGGCGGGGCCTAGTGGCTGCCATGTCTACGCTGTTCCCCTCTCTGTTGCCACGCCTGACCGAGCCGCTGTGGTTCAACCTGGACCGGCCGTGCGTGGACGAGACCGAGCTGCAGCAGCAGGAGCAGCAGCACCAGGCCTGGGTGCGGCGGGCCGGGGGTACCGGGCGTCGGTGTGAGGCCGGGGGGTGGGCCCAGCGCAGGGCTCCGAGGGCCGCAGCCCCTCTGCTCAGCCCTACCCGCTGCGAAGGGGAAATTCTGTGCTCTGAGGGCGGTGCGGCGCCGGCACTGCTGCCCTGCCGGTGCCCGAGGCCGCGGGTGAGGCCTTGGGCAGCCTGACCTGGTGGGGATCACCCAGCTCATAGCGGGGTTGGAGCTGGGTGGGCTTTAGGGTCCTTCCCGACCCAGCCGTGCTGCGATTCTGTGATCTTGGCCGTCCCTTCCAACCCGCCCCGAAGCTGCTCTGTGATTCTCAGAGCATCTGGACATGCCGTGCTGCGAGCGCGGCCCACGGGAGACACGGGAACGAGCGTGTGTTTAATTACAGCAAAGCGGGGGGTTGAATTGTCTGAATCAAATTAAAACAGCTGAGGCAATTTAAAAATCTCGAGCGCGTGGGAGAAGCTCAGAGCCCCCCCGGGACAGAGATGCGTTAATTGAGGGCTGTGCTAATTGAGCTGTGCCGCCTCCCCCGAGCAAGGAGTTCCGTACAAACGGTGACAGCTCGTTTCTTGGGGACACTCATGGCCACCTCCTTCCTCATCTCCCTGTCCCCACAAGGATGTGTCCTCTGTGCCCTGTCCCCAAGGGGCTCCAACCCTATATGCCAATCCCAGGCTGTCCCCCGCCCCCCGTCACGCTCCTCCATGTCCCCACTGACTTCCCCTTCCCTTTCTCTTCCTCCTGTCCTGCTGACCCCCCCCCCCCGCCTTCCTCCCCAGCTCCAGAGCATCGCCGAGAAGGACAACAACCTGGTTCCCATCGGGAAGCCGGCCTCTGAGGTGGGTGGCCACGCTGTGGGACATCTGTCACCCAAGCTGGCGCTGTCCCCAGTGAGGGAGCGGGAGAGGGAAGGGAGTTTTGGGGCAGCACGTGGCAGTGTGGGGATGGGGGCTCACGGGGCTGTGTCTCCTGGCCCTAATGGGGACAGAGCTGTGGGTGATGTGATGGAGGCTCTGGTTGTGGTGTGCATGATGGGACACGGTGCCACTGTGACACCCGCAGCACTACGACGAGGAGGAGGAGGAGGATGATGAGGACGATGAAGACAGCGAAGAGGACTCCGAGGATGACGAGGACATGCAGGATATGGATGAGATGAACGATTACAATGAGTCTCCTGACGATGGGGAGATCAATGAGGTAAGGGGAGTGTTGGGGTGGGCTGGGCTGCGTCCCTGCCTCACATCTAATCCCGGAACCACAGAATAGTTTGGATGGGAAGGGAGGCCAAAGCCCACCCAGCCCCTCCATGGATGCCAGACAGTCACAGCTGGGTGAAGCAGGGTTCCTACGGGGCAGAAATCTCCAACGTTTCCCTTTCCAGGTGGACATGGAAGGGGCAGAGCAGGATCAGGACCAGTGGATGATCTGATCCCAGCGGAACCGGAGCCAGACTTAATGTGAGACGGGGATTGAGCCCTCATCCTTCTGGTTGGGACCATCCTGGGGCTGGGGGGGGCTTCTCCAACAGCCACCACATCCCACGATGGGCACAGCACGAAGCTGGCCCCAGCGGGGCCAGGAGTGCTGGGCAGGGCCGGTGGGTGCACAGTGCACTTGGGGGCAGTGCGGGGACACAACAGGAACGGAGCATCTTTTCTAATAAATGCCTTATTTTAGGAAACCGGCCCCCAGATCTGGCTGGCTTTGGGTGCCCCGGGGCTGTGCTTATGTCTCACCTGGCCACAAGGCTCTGACCGCAGCACCCCCCACCACAAACCACAGCAGCCTCGCGTTTCCTTTGGGGTCTGTGTTTATGGCAGAGCGCAAGCTCGCCGCCGGGAGCCTGTGATTTCCACCGGGCACGACCCTGGTGCCGGTTCCACCCTAATCGGGCACGACCCTGGTGCCGGCTCAGCGTGCCCCGGTGTAGCAGAGCTCGGCGATGCCGTCGGGGATGGCGCGGCAATACTCCAGGCTGGCGCGGTGCACCTTGCAGCGATACTTGCCGCACGTCTTAGCGTACTGCAGGAAGTGCGGAGCGCCGGGGAAGACCACGTTGTCGGCCAGCACCGTGGCCCTGTCGGCCAGCAGCCCGTGCTCCTCCAGCAGCCGCAGGTCCCGCAGGTAGCAGCGCTTCCAGTGGTCCATGAAGACGAAGTCGACGCTCTGCAGCCCGTGCTGCGCCCTCAGCTGAGGGATCGCCTCCTCCGAGGGCCCCACGATCAGCTCCACCTGCACGGGAACGCCCTCAGCTCCCGCCGCCCCACGGGGTGGCACCGCGCCGCCGGCCCTCAGCTCACCGTCTGCTCGTCGAAGCCTGCCAGGCGGATCACCTTCTCGGCCACGGCGGCGTGCTGGGGGTTCGGTTCCACCGTGTAGAGGCGGGCGCCCGGCGGCAGCACCGCGGCCATCAGCACGGTGCCGTAGCCGCAGTAGGTGCCCAGCTCCAGCACGGTGCGCGGTGCCCGCTCGCACAGCAACCGCTCCACGATCTTTCCTGCAGGGGCCGAGCATCCTCAGTTTCCCCCCCCCGGGCCGGGGGAGTCCCCCCAGCCATGGTGCCATGGCTGTGCCGGGAGTGCCATGGCTTTGGTATGCACTTGGCACCGTTGCCAAAGGCGCCATGGCTGTGGCAGCAGTGCCAAGTGCATGCCAAGAGTGCCATGGCTGTGCCAAAGATGCTGCAGCCATACCAATGGTGCCGTGGCTCTGCCAAAAGTGCCCCGGCCATAGCAGTGGTGCCGTGGCTATGCTAGCGATGGAACAGCTGTGCCCATGGGGCTGTGCCCATGCCAGTGGGGCCGTGCCCATGCCAGCGGTTCCGTGGCTGTCCCGCTGACGGTGTGGCCGTGCTACGGGTGCAGTCACCAGGCTGGTAGTGCCACAGCCGTGGCAACAGTGTCACGGCCGTAGCAACGGCACCACGGCTGGGCCGGGAGCCCCCCCCGCGAGCGCGCTCACCTTTGAGGGGCCCGACGCAGCTGAGGTGCTCGCAGTGGTAGCTCCACTGGTCGAAGGTGTGCAGGATGTGGTGCGGGTCGCCGGGGATGGCGTGGGCCAGCACGTACTGGAAGGCGCGTTGCTCGCGGGGCACGCCGGTGAGGCGATCCTGCAGCCAGGCCAGCAGCACGGCGCGGTACAGCAGCGCCAGGTAGTGCCGGTAGCGGATCAGCAGGGTGATGAGGAAGGGGAGGAAGGCCA
>NC_034409.1:192165946-192168456 GCF_002078875.1 Numida meleagris | reverse complement strand
ACCCCAAAATCTGCGCCGAGTGCCCTGCCCTTCTCACCCCAAACCTTGGGATTCGTGGGAGATCCCTGGCTGCGGGTGGTCCCCACCTCTGGCGGCGCTCAGTGTGTCCCCAGGTCCCCAGCCGGGCTCCGCTCTGTGCTCAATTATTGATGGTGACACCTTAGACACAGGCTGCGCCGGCTCCGGTTACTGGGTTGAGCGGGGACGGGTTATGGGGTGGGGGTGGGGATGGAGTAGAGACGGGGATGGTGTGGGATGGGGATGGAGTGGGATAGGATAGAGATTTGGATGGGATGCGGATGGAGTAGAGAGGGGGTAGAGATAAAGATGGGGATGGGATGGGGTAGGGGTGGGGTAGAGGGATGGGGATGGGGTGGGATGAGGATGGAGTAGAGATGCAGTGGGGATTTGGATGGGATGGGGTAGGGATGCAGTGGGATTCTGGTATCTAGGGGTGACCGTCCAACAGACAATGCATCCAATGCAGTTTTATTCCCTTCTGGGCCCGCTCAGCAATCTTTCTGGCCGTGCCAAGCCGCTCTCCCCAGGCGTGCAGCCCTTCCCTGCGCGTATACTGCCCTCCCCAATGCTTTTTCTACAACCACTCGCTTTCCCCCCCACAGAGCACCAACGCTGTCCCTCCCCAACGCGGGTTGTGGTTTCCAAGAACCGCTCGGAGGACTCTGTGAACCCGGCAGTGGGGATGGCACAGAGGACAGGGACACTGGGAGCACTGGGAGCACTGGGCGCTCCCACGCACGTGACCCATCCGCGCCCCCCCCCCAGCCGGAAAGGGGGGCGGGGCCGCTCGCTGCTCGCTGATTGGTTCCCCCTCACGTGACGGCGCCGCCTTGCGGCTCGGCGGAGAGGAGGGCGCGGAGGGCGGCCTTCTTCTCTTCCTATTGGCTCGCCCGCGCCACGTGACGCGGGTGGGGGGGAGACCGGAAGAGGAAGCGGCGGTGGGAGGGGTGTGGTCGTCGCTCCTCCCTCACGTGACAGGGGCGGTGCGGCCCCTGCCGGACCCCGTAGCGGCGGCGGCGCGTCATGGGCTGCTGCTATAGCTCTGAGGCCGAGGCCTCCGACCAGGTGGGGCTTGGTGGGGGAGGGCCTGTGTGGGGGCCTGGAGAGGGCTGTGTGGGAGTATGGGTGTCTCTTGGGCCTGTGGGGAGGCCTGTGTGGGATTATGGGGGGCATGTGTGGGACTATGGGGCCTGTGGGAGACTGCGAGGGCCTATGGGGGTCTGGAGTATTGGGCACGGGTTTGTGTGCCACAGTGTAAGAAGGGCCTAGAGCTGTTGGAGAGCACCCAGCGTGGAGGGAGGGGGGGCTGCGGTGGTGGGGAAGGGTCTGAGGACCCCAAGGAGCTGCCCCCTGGGGGCTGAACGTGGTGGGCGACCCGGGGTGGGCAGCAGGGCCGCTGTGTTTACCGACCCCCCCTTGGGGGATGCGGGCGCTGTGAGGTGTGAAGGAACTGGGGAAGAGGAGCCGGGGCCGATCCCTGCTCTGGTCCTTCTTGCAATTTTCTGCCTCTTCCCCCCCAGGAAGAAGAGACGAAGCGGCTGCTGGAGCCGGCGGCCAGCCCTCCCAACAAAGTGCTGAATGGAGCGGAGCAGAGCTGCCACAGCCTCCCCTCGGCCCGCACCGACGAGCAGGCCATGCTGTCCTCCATCCTTGCCAAGACGGCCATGTAAGCCCCTGGGGTTGGGCACGGCTCGAGCCGCCCGGTCTGCGTGGGCTCCTCTCTGCGAGAGGTGCTGGGACGTATTCAGAAAAGGGCAATGGAGCAGTGAAGGGTGGGGAAAACAAGGTAGGAGAATGTGAAGGAACCGGGCTTGTTCGGCGTGGAGGAAACGGGACTGAGGGGAGAGCTCATTGCCCTCAACGTCCTCCCTGAAAGGAGGCTGCAGCCAGGAGGGGTCGGTCTCTTTTTGTCGGGGACGAGCGGTAGGATGCAAGGAAACGGCTTCGGGTTGTGCCGAGGGGGGTGTTTAGATTGGATATCAGGGAGAATTTCTTCGTGGCATGGAGTCACCATCCCTAGGGGGGGGGTGTTCAGGAGCTGTAGGGATGCGGCACCGAGGGTTCAGTGCTGGACTCGGCGGGTCGGGTTGCCTCACCGCTTCTTTGGAGAAGAAACGTCCCCTGATACCCAACCTGCCCCTCGTGTCTCCCCAGTAACATCATCGACGTGTCAGCAGCGGATTCGCAAGGGATGGAGCAGCACGAATACATGGACAGAGCCCGGCAGTACAGGTGGGTCCCCCTCTGGGGTGGTGGGTCCCCCTCTGGGGTGGCTGCTCCCTTCCAGCGCCCCGTTCCCATCCCGGGGCTCTGGGAGCTTTGTGCACGTTTCACCCGCAGCACGCGCCTGGCCATGCTGAGCAACAGCCTGACGCACTGGAAGAAGCTCCCGTTGCTGCCATCGCTCACCAACCAGCCCCACCAGGTGCTGGCCAGCGAGCCCGTCCCCTTCGCAGACCTGCAGCAGGTGAGGAGCGAGGGCGGCCCTC
>NC_034409.1:192164035-192165054 GCF_002078875.1 Numida meleagris | reverse complement strand
GGGGGGTGAGGGGCTCCTGTTTGAGGACGGTTCTTTGCTGCGTGCTCTGTTGTTTGGGATTTGCTCTGCCCCTACAAACTTTCTGGGACCCCCTGCACCCGCTGCTCCTCGTGCTGCCCAAGCACCGGGGGGTGCTGCCAAAAAGACCAAGCCCACCCCCCCTCCCTCCGCCCCTGTGAGCCCTCCTGTCTGACTCAGCACAGCTCCAGGATGGGCACGGGCTGTACTGACAGGTGACGGTGGTGTGGCTGTCCTGGGGGCTCCCAGGAAGCTGCTGTGCTGCAGGGGAGACGCTCTGGGGGCTGTGCCCCAAAAGGCAGAATCCTGTGGGTGGGTGCCATGGGGCAGCCCCACAGCGGGGCTGGGTGCCCCCCTCTTTGCTCCTACCTGTCACGCCGAAGCTCGGTGTGGCCGGGGCCGGGTGTGTGTGTGTCCCCACAGGGCCACCTCGCTGCGCTCCTGCTGGGTCACAGCGCTGAAATCCAAGGTGCTGAGCTGGGGCAGCAGGGCCAGCACGTAGCGCCTGCGGGGGGGGGAGGGGGGGGAATCAGTGGAGCAGGCAGCCTAGCGTTGGGGTTGGGGGGGAGGATGGGTCCCACCTGCAGCCCCCTGCTACCTGTAGCCCCTCTCTTCCTCCATGGGGTTCCCATACAATGTCAGGCGGCGCAGCCGGGCCAGGGCTGCCAGTTTGTCCACCTCGCTCAGGCAGCTGACTGCGTTCCCGTGCAGGTGGAGGCTCTGCAGCCCCCCCAGCGTGGCCAGCACCTGGCGGGGAGGGGGGTGGGGGAGGCACAGCTCAGGCTCTGGCCCCACAGCCCCCACCATGGGGCTGGGCACTTCGTCCCCTCCCCAGCCCCGCTCACCGGGTCTATGGCAGTCAGGCGGTTGAAGGAAAGGTCGAGCCAGCGGAGCTGGGTGGGGGCAGCCAGGAGCCGCTGCAGGGCGGGGGGCAGCCCCCCCAGGCTGCTGAGCCCGGTGTAGGGCAGGCGCAGGGCCAGAGTGGGAGAGGGGCTGCCCTC
>NC_034409.1:192162187-192163134 GCF_002078875.1 Numida meleagris | reverse complement strand
AGGGGTCTGGGGTCGGGGCCTGGGCCTGGGGTGTAGGATTTGGGGTCTGAGTCTGGGGTCGGTGTGGGATGTGGGCCCTTGGCCTGGGTCTGGGGCCTAGGGCGTGGGGTATAGAATCTGTGGTTGGGGTCTGGGGCCTGAATCTGGGCCTGGGGCCTGAATCTGGGCCTGGGGCCTTGGGTCTGGCTCTGGGATGTGGGATCCCCAGGCCTGGGGTCTGGGATCGGGATCTGGGGTCTGGTGTCAGGATCTGGGATCTGGGGCCAGGGTCTGGATCTTAGTCTGGGCTCTGGGCCTGGGGCCTTGGATCAAGGGTCTGGGGCTGGGATGTGGGGTCTGCACCTGGGATGTGGGGTCAGGGTCTGGGGCCTGGGTGTGGGCCTGGGGCCTTGGGACTGGGGTTGGGTTCTGGGGCATGGGGCCTGGATCTGGGCCTGGCCTCTGGGTCTGGGTTTGGGGCCTGGCCTTGAGGTCTGGGGCACGAGATCTAGAATCTGGGGTCTGGGCACGGGGCCTGGGTCTGGGTCAGGGACCTGCAGTCTGGGATCTGGCACCGGGCTCTGGGATCGAGATCTGAGGTCTGGCTTTGGGATCTGGAGCTCAGGGCCCGCGCTCCCAGTCTGTGTTCGGGTCTGCGTGTCGAACCCTTCCCCGTGCCCTCCCCGCGCGGCATTTTGGTGCCGTGTGCCTTTAACGCGCGCAGCGGCCGTGACGTGGGGCGGCGTTGGGCCAGGAAGGGAACCATCTCCTGGAGCGGCCCCAGCGCGGACCCAACAACTTTTCTTTGTGCAGGTTCCTCGGTGCCCCCCACCGCTGCCGGGCCGGGGGGGGGGGCTGCGCGGATGGCGGATTGACACGGGGGGGGTGCACAGGGCACGGCCGCAGCGCTCCGGTAAGAGCCCAACAAAGACTTGAGTTACGCCTTCCGTGTTTGTTTGCAGCGGGGC
>NC_034409.1:192134704-192161233 GCF_002078875.1 Numida meleagris | reverse complement strand
GGGGCCGGGGGGGCCTTCCCGGCCGGGTGACCTCTGCCACCGTGGGGACAGAGGGGACCCCCGTGGCAGCGCTGCGTCCTGAGGAGCAGTGCTGGGGGCAGAGCTGAGGGACGGGGACGTGGTTTGTGCCGCGCTGTTTCCCTCCGCGGCCGAGCCCTGCGTGTTCTGGGTGGGGGGGGCGGATGCTGGGCCCCCCCCGATAGCGGTGGGGACGCTGCTGCTGCCGCCCGGAGATAGCGGAGGGCTGGGGACGGGCACCGCGGTGACAGAGTTTGTGTCACCTCCAGAGCTGCGGGATGGGGGGTGGGGGGATGGGGAGGTGGCTCCTGCAGGAGGGACGTGGGGGGCAGGAGGGGGACAGCACCCCATGGCGGAGAGCCTCGGTGGCACGCTGGCGGTGACAGCGCTGTCACCAGCCCCTCCCAGCGTGAGCACTGCGCTGCGCCAGATGTGTCCCGGTCACATGAGGCCCAAACACAACCTCTCGTGGGCCCCCGTGTGTCCTAGAAGCTCCTGGGGGGGGGCTCCCTGCTCCCGGCTCTGAAAGGAGGAAGGGATGGAGACCTCGTGCCGCACCCCAACGCTCGGTGCCGGGGTGCCCCGTGCCGTCCCCGCTGCGCATCGCGAGGTGCCCGGGCACTGCCACGCTTGGCAACGTGCCCCCCAGCTCCCCCCGGCCCCACGTTCCCAGGGAATGTAGGTCACCCGACTACAATCGCCGCTCTGTGCCCTGTGCTGACGGCCGGGCCGCCGTCCCCTGGCGACGTGGGGCTGGAAGTGTCGTGCTGTGGGGATGGGGGATGCTGTGACCCGCGGGGGACCGAGCCCGGAGCTGGCTCTTCCCGCGGCTCCGTGCGCTCTGCCGGGCTTCTCCCTCCTAAAAACGAAGATGTTGGCTGCTCCCCTCGGTAACACCGGGCTGCCGGGGGGGGCAGAGGGGACGCATCCTGCTTCGTCGCGTGCAAGCAAAATCGCCACGTTGGGTTTGTTAATTGCTTTTAATTTGTTGGCGTTTCCAGGTCCGGGTGTTACCCTGGCAGCCTTGCAGCGATGCCGCTCCACAGCACCAGAGCCGCCGCGCTCCTCGCTTGGGTAACACACCGTGATGGTGCAGGGAGGAGGGGGCTGCAGGGATCCCGGGGGGCTCGGGATGTGGGGCTGGGGACGAGAAGCGCCGTGGGGCACGGGGTGTCTGTAGGAGGCTGGTTCGTGCTCAGCCACCTGGGAAAGCACCGGGAGCCGCTGCAAAGCCCTCGGGGCGCAGCAGGTTTGGGAATCCTGGAGCTGGGCCCCGCGCTCCTGCATGGGATGCAGGTTGTGCCGCGTGACGCCGTGCGGTGTGGGTGCACCCCACCCCCCCCTCGTCACCCCCCAGGGTGCTGCTTCCTGAGCTCCACCCCCTCCCCGTCCCGTTTCCAGGTGAACAGCACCAAGGTGTGCGCGGAGCCGCTCGGCGATCTGTCCCAGCTGCAGGACTGCCGCGTTTTCGTCCAGATCATCAATAAAATGTGAGTGCTGGGGGCTGGGGGCTGTGATTACCCCCCCCCACCCCCTGCAGCGGGAGCTGCTCTCCCTCCCCAAACACTGCTGAGCGCTTCTCCTGAGCTGTGTCCTTGGAGGGGGGGCCCATAAAGCAGCATAAGGAGCGCCCCACAGAGTGGGCACAGACCCCTCCCCGCTGACCCATGGCAGCACGGGGGTTGCTTTTGGGATGGGGCGGGGCAGAATGCCGATCTGGGGAGCTGCATCCATCCCTTGCAAGCATGAGGGCGATTAAACCTTGTGTGTAATTAGTGCCCTGGTGAGGCTGTACTCCCGCCGCCGGTCCCAAGGAGCTCAGTCCTTGCTATAATTATCTGCGGCGCGGTGTAACAAGAGCTGCTCGGAGCAGGGCGGGGAGGAAGGAGCCACGCACCGGGATATATTTAGTCAGAGCTGCTTCACCTCTCCGGCTGCGCTCTGGCTGGGATTAGCCGGGATCAGGGCACCGTGCGCTCACCCCACAAGCCAAGCCCTGCACCAAATCCCCCCGCGTG
The DNA here is from genome assembly GCF_002078875.1 of Numida meleagris. Classification (NCBI taxonomy): domain Eukaryota; kingdom Metazoa; phylum Chordata; class Aves; order Galliformes; family Numididae; genus Numida; species Numida meleagris. The sequence goes on along the minus strand of NC_034409.1, from coordinate 192,159,197 downwards.
CGGTGCTCTGAGGGGGAGCACGGGCACGGAGCGCGGCTGGCGGGCACGTGGTCTGCGTTGGCTGCGCTGAGCAGAAGCGTTGGACGAGAGCCACGGCAGCCAGCTGCGGTTCCTTCCTTCAACCCAGCAGCTTTGCTCCTCTCTGTGATTTGCCCTGGTCAAAAACGAGCCCCGGAGCAGAACGCGCAGCGTGGTGTGCTGATCTCAGAGCCGGGGGCGGGGTGGTGGTGGGGGGGAAATGGAAGCCCCGAACTCCCCTGGTTTTATTGGGGTTGCCAGCAGCAGGGATTGCTCGCTTTTGCTGCCAGGTGGCTCGGGGAAAACCCCGGCTTGCAGGGAGCCAAAGAGCCGCCTCCGGGCTGTGAAAGCCGCCTTTGTTCCTCCTCTCGCACGGCGCTCACGCTGCCCGCGCTCTCTTGCAGCCACAGGACCGAGGAGGGGGAATCTGTCCTGGAGCAGCCCCTGGCGGAGCGAGCAGCTTTCATCCGTGGCTTCCTGCAGAGTAAGAGCCCAGCACGGTGATGGGCCCGGTCCCGTGCTGCAGCCTGGCCCCTTCCCTGTGATGCCCCTGGGTGCCCAGGGCGGGCTGCGTCCCAGCAGCACACTCCATCTCCTCCTTCCCCTCCTCCTGCTCTTCCTTGCTCATACGTTGGGAAATCTTTTGCAATTTTTGCAGAGCTGTGCAAGCACAAATCGGCCACGGAGAACCTGGTGTCGGCACAGAAGCTCCTGGAGGGAGAAGAGCTGGAGTTGGCCAAGGTACCTCTGTGCCCCACGGGTCTTGTGGCCCGTTGCATGTCCCCTCTGCCATGAGGAAGTGTGGGGTCCCCTGGAGGGACCGCGGTGTCCCCGGGGGCTGATGGTGGCTCTAAGATGGTGGCTGCTCCTCGAGGAGCATTGGCACGGGCCTGGTGCCACCTGGCTCCCCCTGACGCACTGCATGCTTCCAGGTAGCCGTGCTGCTCCTGTACCACAGCTCCATGAGCAGCAAGAGCCCCCGGGACTGGAACGAGTTCGATTACCAGATCCAGGTAATGCCCCGGGGTTCCAGGGTCCGGTGAGCACCCGCACCTCCATCCCAGGGCTCACCTGGAGCCCCGCCCCCGCGGCTCCTGTCCCGCAGGTCGAGCTGGCCGCCATCCTCAAGTTCGTGCTGGACCACGAGGAGAGCCTGGGTGAGAACCTGGAGGCGTTCCTGCAGCGCAGAGGTGAGCGCGGTGCTGGGTCGAGCCTGGTGCCGGCTGTCAGCAGTTCCCAAAGGCTGGGGGAGCTGCCAGGTGGGACGTGCAGGGAGGAAGGAGGAGGGGACTGTCCCGATTCCTCCCTCCTGGTACCAAACCAAAGCCTGAACCGTGCTCCTTGCCTCCCAGCACCGCAGCCCTCACCCGGCACATCCAGCAGCAGCTCCGAGGAGCGCTCGCCGGGGCTCTCCCACCCGCAGGTGCGCTTTCTGGAGCTGCAGAAGATCGCCTCCTCCTCCTCCAGCATGAACAAGTACGTCCTTGGCCTCTGGCATGTTTCTGGGGGGGGACCTGGAGGTGTCACCAGGGGTGTCCTTCGCCAGCAGCAAGCGTGGGCACTTCCCAGAGCAGCTGGCGGTCCCCTCCTGTCCCAGGGTGGGTTGCAGAGGGCTGGGCTCTGTGGCTCTGATGCTAAGTGGTGTTCCTCCTGCAGCATGCTCCCTGGAGCACCAGCCTCGCCCGTGGGGGACGTCCTGCAGACCCCCCAGTTCCAGCTGCGGCGGCTGAAGAAGCAGCTGGCTATCGAGAGGGAGAACCGGGACGAGCTGGAGATGGAGCTGGCAGAGAACCGCAAACTCATCACCGAGAAGGGTCGGTGCCTGGCGGGGTGTCCTGGGCGCAGGGGGGGTCTCCAGGGCTGGGACCTGTGGGTTTGGGACTTTCTGTGATGGTTTTGACCCCACTAGGACTGTGCTCAGGTCTTGCTGAAGCCCAAATGAGAACAGCTTGCAGCTTTAGAGCAAGGACTTTGGGGTTGGCTCTGCCTTGCTCCAGTTCCTCCTTCCTTTTTTTGCTCCTTTAATAAATCATGGGCAACCAGAGCTGCCTGAGTGGTACCAGTGCTGCCCAGCCTGGCTCCTCATGCCCTAGCTTTCCCCTGGGCAGAGGGACAGGCGTGCCACACCGTGCTTGGGGGCTCAGCCTGGCAGCATGGGGTGGTGACGTGCCCTACTCTCCATGCTCCACAGAGGCACAGATCACCATGATGCAGCACCGCATCGACCGCTTGGCTCTGCTCAACGAGAAGCAAGCTGCAGACCAGCTGGAGCCCAAGGAGATGGAGGAGCTGAGAGAGAGGAACGAGAGGTAACGCCCACGGATTTCTGCGTCCCTGAAAGCTTTCGGGGTGATATTGGGTGCTGTTTCCTGAAGGTTTCCGTTGCTGGAGCCCAGCCGTTGGATTTGGTGCAGGGATTTTCAGCGCAGCCACCGAGCTCACGATGGGCTGCAGCTGAGTGAGCCCAGAAGCTGATTTTGGCCTAAAACTGTAAATTGTGGGAGCGGGTCTTTGAGCTCCCATCCCTTCACTGATTGTTTGGATCAGATCTGAGCTGGGCTGGGATTGTCACTGCCGTGCTGCGTCATACTCTCTGCCCCGTCCCGTTTCCAGTGCTGTGTGTACCTGGGAAGGACACCTGGCTCCAGCCTGGGAGCTGGGATTTGTTTCACTGATTTATTTTACGTGCCAGAGGTTCTAACTGGAGTCCTGCAGCTCTGGTTCAGAGCGGTCAGGGCCACCCAGAGCTCAAACACCAACTGCCCCAGCCCTGCTCTGCCTCATGGCCTTTCAGGACCCCACTTAGGGCCGAGCTTTTGGTTCTTCCTCAGTGCCATGCAGAGATGCCTGCATACCCTGGTGTCCCCAGCAGTGCCCTCTCCTCCCTTGCTCTTGCTGAGGTGTGCCACTGCTCTCCCACAGCCTGCTGGTGCGCTTGCACGAGGCCCTGAAGCAGTGCCAGGATCTGAAGACTGAGAAGGGCCAGATGGAACGCAAGATCAACCAGCTCTCCGAGGAGAACGGGGACCTCTCCTTCAAGGTACAGGGCTACAGGGCTGCACTCTCCTGTTTTGCATCTTGCTGACAGTGCTGCTTGCAAACAGCCCTCGGAGCAAGGGCAGCATCAGCCTTAAAAACAAAGGCTGCATTGGCCGTGGGCACAAGCTGCATTTTGGTTTTGCCCTTTGTGGTCTGGAAACGTCGCTGGCGTTCAGCACCTTGGATGTGGTGTGGCTGATGAAGCCCTGTGAGCACCCGGATTTGGGATGGCCCCAAGTTTCTGTGCTGAGCTGACTGCTCTGCTTCCCTCACAGCTGCGGGAGATCGCCAGCCACCTGGTGCAGCTGCAGGATGCCCTGAATGAGCTCTCCGAGGAGCACAACGCTGCGCTGACGCAGTCCCAAGCAAAGCAGGCGCAGCTGGAGGGCGAGCTGCGGGCTGTGCTGCAGGAGAAGGTGAGGGGCTGGGGAGGGGGGTCCCCTGAGAGCAGCGGGTATCCCCTGCCTCCTTCCCTGCTCCATCCCTTGTCTGTGTCTGCAGAAATGCCTGGAAGAGAAGGTCGAGATCCTCCAGGGGAAGATTTCCTTGCTGGAGGACCAGCTGGCCAAGCTGGGGGACTGCAGTGCGCAGGAGAAAGGAGAGGTCATGGGCGACGTCCTGAAGGTACGGACAGGTTTTTTGTGATGAGAGCTAGCTCAGAACTCTTCCCAGCCACAGCAATGCCCAGCAGCCCACCCCGCTGTGCCCCAGTGTGCAGCGGCGAGGGGTCGGAGCTGGGTGCTCCCTACAGGGTGCGTGCTGTGGGGCTGAGCACCCCATCTGCATGGTGTTTGGGACCGCAGCTCCCTGCCAGCTGCCCCAGCAGGGATGGGGCTGCTTCTGCACGGCGGAGGAAGGGGTTTGCTCTCAGAAATGCCTGAAGTGAAGGCAGGGCTCGGCTTGTTGGGGGTGCGCAATGGGCTCGGTGGCCATAAAGTTCTCGTGAAATTGTTGTGTGCTGCTCGAGTGACGTCTGGGGATGTTTTTGTTATGTTTTTCCTCCTTCCTTTTCCCTCCGCCAGCTGGAAGAGCTCAAGCAGGAGGTGTCCAGCCTCACCGCCAAAGGCATCGAGCTCCAGGCCTCCGTCCTGCGGCTGGAGGAGGAGAAGAGCCAGCGGGATGCAGCCCTGCAGGCGGAGCGCAGCCGCTTCGAGGTGGAGAAGCTCCAGCTCGGCACCCACATCTCCAACCTGCAGAGCTCCGTCTCCGAGCTGCGCCTGGCCAAGGAGAAGCTGGAGCAGGAGCTGCGGGCGCAAGAGGCGCGCCTGACGGCCCAGGTGGACGTGCTGACAGCGGAGGTGGGCAAGCTGGGCCAATTCTTGGAGCAGCGGGAGCAGGAGGCGACCGAGCTGCAGCTGCAGGCACAGCAGGAGCGGGAGCAGGCGGAGGAGCTGAGGCGCCGGGACGTGGCCTCGCAGGAGGCTGTCAGCGAGCTGAGCCAGCGCGTGGAGCAGCTGGGAGCCAGCCTGAAGCGCAGCGAGGAGAAGCTGGCGCAGGTCACGCAGGAGATGGAGGGGAAAACCAGGCAGCTCGGGGCTGAGTGCGAGAAAGCTGCCCAGGAGAGAGATGCAGCCCTGCAGCAGCTGCAGCACTTGCAGCAAGCCAAGGAAGCGCAGCTGGCGGCCCTGAGCAGCTCATCCGTGGAAATGCAGCGGGAGAAGGCTGAGCTGAATCGGAAGGTCCAAGAGCTGCAAGCCCGCGTCCTTGAGCTCAGCGAACAGTACCAGCAGAGCTCGGCCCAAGCGGGGAGCGCCGAGACGCTGCGAGCCCAGCTGCGGGAGCTGGAGGGCAAGCTGAAGGAGAGCCAGCAGAAGCTGGCCGACAGGGAGAAGGTGGCCAAGGAGAACACGCGCCTGCAGGAGCGGCTGCTCTTCCTGGAGGAGTCGGTGCGCAACACCGAGGGCATCCTGGAGGACGAGAAGAGGAGGGCGGCCGAGAGCCTGGAGGGGAACCTGGCCAGGATCGCGGAGCTGGAGGCGGAGAAGCAGCAGCTGGCGCAGCGCAGCGAGCGGGCCCTGCAGGAGCGCGGCGAGGAGCTGGGCAGGAGGCGGGCGCTGGAGGCACAGCTGCAGCAGGTGGCAGAGGAGCGCCGGGAGGAGACGGCGGCCCTGCAGCGGCAGCTGGCCGAGGCGGCCAAGGGGGAGGAAGGAGAGCGCGGCAGGCTGGAGAAGAGGCTGCAGGAGCTGAGCCGGGAGCACGGGCAGGCCTGCCAGCGGCTGCAGGCCGAGCAGGAGAGGGCGGCGGAGCTGGAGGCCCGCGTGGCACGCATGGCGAGCGAGCAGCAGGAGCAGCTGGCCGCCCTCCAGGCCCAGCTGGCCAGCGCTAAGGAGAAGGAAGGCAAGGAGCAGGAGAAGCTGGCGAGCGCCGAGCGCGTGGCGAAGTTGGAGGTGGAGGTGCGGAAGGCGAAGGAAGCGGTCGAGGCCATCTCCAAGGAGCTGTCAGAGGAGAGGCTGAAATCCAAGGAGCTGGAAGCCGTGGTCACGCAGGGGGCTGGCGAGGCGGCCCGGCTGAGCGCGGCGCTGGAGGAGGCGGCACGGGAGCACGGGCGGGAGCTGGCGCGGCGCGAGGAGGAGGCGAGGAGCCTGAAGAAGGAGCTGGAGGACGCCAGGGCAGATTGCGCCGCCGAGAGAGCGCGGAAGGCGGAGCTGGAGGTGCAGCTGCAGAACTCCATCAATGAGCAGCGGGTGGAGCGCTCGGCGCACCAGCAGGAGCTGGCGCGGTCCCTGGAGCTGATCGAGGAGAAGGAGGGCGAGCTGGACGAGCTGCGGCTGAAGAACGTCTCGCGGGGCGAGGAGCTGAGGGACCTGCAGAAGACGGTCAGCAAGCTGAAAGGGGAGCTCGCCTCGGTGGAAGCGGTGAAGGAGAGGGCGTCCAAGATGGACAGCGAGCTGCAGGGCTTCCTGGAAGCCGCCCGGAGCCGGGACGCCGAGATGGGCAGCATCAAGGCGGTGTACGCCAAGGAAGCGTCCCTCAAAAACCTGGAGGAGAAGATCCGCCACCGAGAGCAGGAGTCTGGCTCCAGCCAGGACCTCTACCAGGAGAAGCTGAAGGAGGCCCAGATGCTGAGCGTGGAAGTGGAGAGGCTGGAACAGAAGTGCCGGGAGCAGCAGGACACCATCGCCGGGCTGGAGAAAGCCGTGGCTGAAGGGCGGGCCGCCGCGTCCCAGCAGCAGCAGGCGGAGCTGGAGGCGTCGCGGAGGGAAGCGGCGCAGCACCGGGAGGCGGCGGCGGAGCTGCAGAGGCTGCTGGAGGCCTCGCGCTCAGCCCAGGCCCTGCAGGACGGCGCCGTGGAGAGCCTGAGGAAGGAGCTGCAGGACAGGAGCAAGGAGCTGGCCCAGAGCAAAACGGCCGTGGCCGCCGCCGAGAAGGAGCTGGCGTCCCTGCGCGCTGCGGCGCAGGAGAAAGGCCACCTGGAGGAGGGCTGGAAGGAGCAGCTGTCGCAGTGCATCCAGGAGCTGGAGAGGAAGAACAGCCTGCTGGGCAGCCTGGAGCACGAGGTGTCCATCCTGCACCGGCAGCTCACCGAGAAGGAGGGCGAGAGCAAGGAGCTGAAGCGCCTGATCGTGGCCGAGTCAGAGAAGAGCAAGAAGCTGGAGGAACGGCTGCGGGTGCTGCAGACCGAGATGGCCACGGCGGCGTCGCGGGCGGCCGAGCGCTGCTCGCTGATGAAGGTGGAGGTGCAGCGGTGCCAGGAGGAGATGGAGAAGCAGCGGATGACCATCGAGGCGCTGAAGAGGGACCGCCACTGCCAGAGCGAGCGCGAGGAGGAGCTGCGGCAGGAGGTGAAGGTCTGCCAGGACAAGTTCTTCCAGAAGGAGCAGCTCCTCTCCTCCCTGCAGCAGGAGCTGGGCAGCGCCCAGGCGTTGGCCGGGGAGGTGGTGCCGCTCAAGCACCTGTGCCAGCAGCTGCAAGCCGAGCGCGCCTCGCTGGAGAGCAAGCACCGCGAGGACCTGGAGCAGAGGGCGAAGGCCACCAACGCGTTGCAAGCGGAGCTGGCCCGGGCCAGGCTGGAGGCGGCCGAGCTGCCGGCCCTGCGCGACAGAGCGGCCGAGCAGGAGCGCGCGTTGCAGCGGCTGCAGAAGGAGGCGGCGAGCTCCGGAGAGCGGCTGGCGGCCCTGCAAGCGGCCAACAGCCGGCTGGCCGAGGAGAACCGCGCGCTGGGCGAGAGCGCGAGCCACGGGCAGCAGCGCCTGGACGCCGAGCTGGGGCAGGCGAGGGAAAAGCACGCGCGGGAGCTGGAGCGCGTGAGGCTGGAGGCGGAGAAAGCGGTGTCCGACAGCAGGCAGGAGGCTGAGGAGGCGGCCAGGAAGCTGGAGGCGATGAGCAATAAGTACGAGAACGCCAAGGTGAAGGTGCTGGAGGAGAGGCAGAAGTTCCAGGAGGAGAGGCAGAAGCTGGTGGCGCAGGTAGGGGCTGGCGGAGCTCCCCAGCACGGCGTGGGTTTTGGGGCAGAGCGCTGGGGACGGGGCTGTGATTGGGAGGGCGCGTGGGCTCCGTGTCACTCGCTTCTGCTGGGTCTGCCCGGGGCTGTGGTGGTTTCCAGCTGAGTTGGTTGCCCATGAGCTTCCCAAAAGCCCTAGGAGCTGGGGCCCTGCTCCCACCCCATCCCCGTTCCTAAGCCGGGGGATGTCTTACAGCCCAGGTTCACCAACCCCAGGTGTCTTTGCTCCCACCCCATCCCCGTTCCTAAGCCGGGGGGTTATCTTGGGGCCCACATCCATTAAGGCACAGGGGAAGCCCAGGTTTCTTTGCAGCCCTACAAATCCTCCTGGACCCCTCGGGGTGGGAGCCGGGGGGGAGGTTCCAAACCTGCAGCAGCGCGTGCCCTGTGTTCACCCCTTCCTTTTTGCTCGCTGCAGGTGGAGCAGCTAGAGGTATTTCAGAAAGAACAAGCGAAGCAGGTAACGCACGCTGAGCGTCGGCTGCTTAAACGGTGACGGCGCGCGGCCCCGGCTCCACGGGGAGGAGGAACGGGGACGTGCCCACCCACCCACCCACCCACCCACCCTCGCAGATTGGGCTGGAGGTGTTGGTTGGGTTGTGGGACCCTGGGGCTCTGCAGGATGCGGGAGGCACCCTCGTAACCTGGGGAGCTGACGGCCCCTGGGGCAGCGCACTGAACCGTGGCGCGGCAAAACCGTGCGGGGCTGAGCTTCCTCCCGCTGCTCGATCCCACTGCGGACGGTTGGCGCCGGAGACGGCTGCTTCGGCCACGGGTGTGCGAGGGGATGGCCCGGGGAGGGCAGGAGGTGGGGGGGGTTCCCTTCGCTGCCTGCTGCTCTCGGGTGACCAACCTGTGCCCCGCCAGGCGGAGGAGCTGAACAAGAAGCTGGCGCAGCACGAGAAGGCCATGAAGAGCCAGCAGCAGAGGGTGAAGGTAGGTGGATGGGGGTGCTCAGCAGCCGGAGCAGCTCTGCTATGGAGCTTTGGGGGGGGTTCTGACCCAGTCCCTTCCGCGCAGGTGCTGGAAGGAGAGCTGCAGAGCGAGGCCACGCGCCAGCAGGAGCGGGTGGCGGAGCTGCAGGAGCAGCTGGCGCAGAAGGAGCAGGCGGCCGAGCACTACAAAGCCCAGGTGCGCTGCCGCGGGCCGTCACCATCCCTGCGCCCCGCGGGGAACCTCGACGGGCTGCTGATGTTCCTTCCTCCTGCTTCATCCCAGATGGAAAAGGCGAAAACCCACTACGACGCGAAGAAGCAGCAGAACCAGGACCTGGCGGAGAAGCTGAAGGCCATGGAGAGGGTGCAGAAGGAGAACGCGGAGCTGAGGACGGAGTCGGAGCGCTTGGCCAAGGAGCTGCAGCAGAGCGTGCTGCAGGCCAAGGAGGCCGAGCTGAGCAGCAGGGAGCTGAGCGGGCAGGTGCGCAGCCTGGAGGCGCAGGTAGGCACGGCGCAGCGCTCCGCTTTCCATCCTTCCTCTTCCTGGCTGCGGGAGTTGGTTCACCTCTCCCTGCCTCCCCGCAGCTGGAATTCGCCAACCAGCAGCTGCGGGAGCTCGGCAAGTTCCCGGCGCCCACGGCCGCGCTGAAAGAACCGGACAGCTTCCGCCAAAACCCCTCCGACCTCAGCGCCGACAGCCTGGACCTCAGCCTGGACGAGGGGCAGCCGCTCAATTCCACCAGGTACCGCGTGGCCCCGCGTCGCCCCCGGCCCCGCTTCGCCCCCAGCCCCACGCTTCAGCCCTTGCTCCCCGTCCTGCAGGAAAGCCGCCCGCTCGCACTCGGACGGCTCGGCCGTGCCGGAGGGCGCGGAACCCCGCGCATCGCAGCGGCTGCCACGGAAAGTGGAATCCTTGGAGAGCCTGTACTTCACGCCCATCGCCAGCCACGCGCAGCCCAAGCTGGAGAGCAGCGCCGGTTCCCTGGGTGACGTCTCGCTGGAGTCGGGCTGCAGGACGCGCTCGGCGCGCCGCCGCACCACGCAGATCATCAACATCACCATGACCAAGGTGAGGCGGGCAACCGGGACGCTGGGTTTGGGGGGGTGCCCGCAGCACCTCCTCACCCTTTCCCCTTCTCCCTTTGCCAGAAAGAGACGGCGACAGAGGAGCCGGGCGGCGCGGACACGTCCTTCAGCAGCATCCTCTCCGAGCAGCCTCAGAAAGCCGCCCCGGCGCGGTCCCGGCTGCGCTCGGCGCGCTCCTTGGCCAGCTTCTCCTCGCAGGATTCCCTGGCCAAGCTGGACACCTCCTCCCCGCGGGAGCCACCGGGTCACGCCGCGCTGCTCAGCCTCCCCGGCTACCGGCCGGCCACACGCAGCGCGCTGCGACGCTCGCAGGCGGGCAGCAGCTCCAGCTTGGGTGAGCGGGGCCGGGGGGTAGGGGGGGAAGCTCCGTCCCGGGCTAAACGCGGGGCCGCCCCTCCCCAGCTCTCACCGCTTCGCCTTCAGGCCGCAGCAGCATCTACCTGGGGACTTGCCAGGACGAACCGGAGCAGCTGGACGATTGGAACCGCATCGCCGAGCTGCAGCAGCGCAACCGCGCCTGCCCGCCCCACCTGAAGACCTGCTACCCCCTGGAGAGCCGGGTAAGGGCGGCGGCGGAGGGGGCACGCGGCCACCCCATTCCCACCGCTCCCGGGGGGGGCTGGCGGTGTGCACGCAGCCCCTGAACGCTCGGGCTCCCCCCCTGGTTTGCAGCCCTCCGACTCGCTGGGCACCATCACGGACGAGGAGATGAAGACGGGCGACCCGACGGAGACGCTGAGGCGCGCCAGCATGCAGCCCTCGCAGATCGCCGAGGGCACGGCCGCCCGGCGCGGCACGCTGGGAGCTGGGTGGGCCGGCGGCATCACCACCCGGCAGCAGCGCAAACGGCTCTCGGACGAATCCCACCAGGGCCCCGACACCCCCGAGGTGAGCACAGAGCCCCCCCCAAGATGAGCACAGACCCCCCCAAGATGAGCACAGACCCCCAGGATGAGCACAGACCCCCCCAAGATGAGCACAGAGCCCCCAAGATGAGCACAGACCCCCAGGATGAGCACAGAGCCCCTCGGCGTCCCGTGCCAAAGGTCGGGGTGCGATGCGCCGGGTGCTGGTGGGATGGGACCTGGGGGTGATTCTGGGCCTGAGACCCCCCCGAGTCCTTCTGATTCTCCCTGCCCCTGTCTCCTTCTCTTTGTCTCTCCCAGTCCAAGAAGCCGGTCAGCTGCTTCCCACGCCCCCAGACCCCCCGGGAGCGGCGCAGCTCCCACCTCAGCCGGCGGAGCGAGCAGCAGGCACCCAGCAAACAGGTGAGCAGCTCGGGAAGGGGGGGGGGTTGGATGCAGAGCTCCCTGTCCCAGGCCGAGCTCCTCACCGTCCTTCCTCTTCCTCCCAGCCCGAGAGGCGCCAGTCCATGGCCTTCAGCATCCTCAACACCCCCAAGAAGCTGGGGAACAGCCTGCTGCGCCGGGCTGCCAACAGGAAAAGCACCCCCAAGAACTCCCCCCGCGGCACCGCGCGCCGCTCGCCCCGCATCGCCTCCTCCAAGTCCCCCAAGGGCAAGGTGAGGAAGGTGGGGTGGGGGCTGGGGGGCATTTCCTGACCCCCTCTCTCCCATGTTGGGGGGGGGGAACCGCTCCTCACCCCCCTGCTCTCTCTTGCAGGCCGGCCGCAGAGCGCTGAAGGACACCAAGTTCTGAGGTTGCCCAGCCCCGTCTCCTCACCTCTCCCTGCACTCCCCAACACCAAAGGGACACGGGACCGCCAAGGGGCACGTGGGGCTGGGGGCAGAGGGGAAGGGGGTGGTGACATCAGTCCCCGAGGGACCCTGGCTCCCTGCTGCCCTCCCGGAGGGGAGAGAGGAGACCTTTTTAAAGTGTTTCTACTTGTAAATAAATTGTATTTTTCTCCTGCTCTTGGACTCCCGTTTCTACCAGCAGGAGCATCGGCTCCAGCACAGGATCCAGTGCAAAATCTTCCCCCCTCCCCGTGCCCACCCCATCCACGCCAGGCAGCGCTGCACCCACTGCCATTCTCTTTCCTCTCCTTTGTTTTATTCCTCTCCAGCAGCATCTCCCCGCTCCGGGAGCTGCTAAAACTCCTCCCACAGGACCACTGGCAGCCCCACATCGTCCCCTACCCCCAGTGCGGCCTCACTGGGAGGGAGGTGACCGCTCCACCTCCAGTCGGATGCTCACCGTTACCGGTCCAGTTCGCTCCGCTCGCTGCTGCGCACCACGGACCAGGAGCAATGCGTGGCTTCTTCCCTCAGCCCCTCGTGCCCCACTGCCTCCTCACACCGAGCAGGGCGGACTGAAGGAGCACCAAAGCATGCCCACTCCCTGCCCCATAGCGCAGTGGGGCCGAGTCTCTGCAGATCAACGCTGGGGGGAGGGTCCCTCACTCCCCGCAGGTGCTGCAGTGCAGCTCCACCTCTGCAACGCTGAAGCAGAGCCCGCAGATGGGGCACGGCACCCGGCTGCTGCCAGAGGAAAGCAGCTCCACCTCGGAGTCGGAGTCTTCCTCGCCGCAGCGGGAGGCGTGCGCGGGGAGCAGCGCCGTGCTGAAGGAACCTGCGGGGGATGGGGAGGGTGGGAGGGGGTTGTGCCAGAGCGTGGGGCTGAGCCCCCACCGCTGCTCCACGCCCACCTCTCCCAGCACCCACCTGAGCAGATAGGGCACAGGGCCATCTCCCCTCCGCTGCTCTCCCCTCCGCTGCTCTCCCCTCCGTTTGTGTTGTGGCCCTGCGTTCCGGCTCTCCCTCCTGCCCCAGGATTCCCGGAGAGAGGCGGCGGGGACCTGGGTGGAGGGTTTGTGGGGTGAGGATGCACAAGGAAGCAGGAGAGGGAGCTGCTGGCTCCCAAACGCACGGGGCACGGGGAAGGGTGCAGCTCTGAAAGAGCAGGAGAATCAGCGGAGTGAGGGCAGGGGAAGCAGAGTGACACAGAGATCTGTTACCTGCCCACAGCGCTGTGAGCTCTCTGCCTGCGGGCGCGCTTGGGGGCTGCTGGCACCTCCAGTGCTGGCCCTGCAGGTGAGCAAGAAGAGATCCACCCCGTCACCGTTCTCTCAAGGCACGTCCCACCCTGCCTAGCTTGAACCCTCACCACCAAGAGAGCCAGCACCCCGGGATCTCTCCGGATCGCTCCAGAACCACGCATCCCATCGCCTGAGCTCTCAGTGGGACGCCAGGGGGAAGGCAGAGCGCTGAGGCCCTCGCTCACCCCGTGCTGCGGGCTGTCCCTGATCTGTGTTGCTCCCCGGGATGCTGGCACTGACTCGGGGTGGGGGTCTCCTGGCTCGGCTCTGCGCTGCTGACAGCACCATGCGCGCCGGGCGGCTGAGGCACGCTGGGCTCCAGGCGTGGGACGCAGCGCCGGGCTCCAGCTGCTGCAGGCTGCTCTTCAGCTGCTCCTCCTCCTGCGAGCTCCTGGGGGCAGACAGCTGTCGGCCCCACTGCCCCGTGCTCCCCAGGGCCGGGGACACCTCCCATGCAGGGAGGGGCACGGGCGCAGAGAGCTCAGAGCTGGCCCAGATCCCTGCAAATGCTTACTTAGCAGAGCAGAGCAAACCCCCAGCCTCACCCCACACACCAACCCCAGTCCCAGGGTTACTCACGGGTGCTTTTCTGCAGAGGAAATCCGCCAAAAGGAGGCAGGGCTGGAGCGCTGGGGGCTGCCCACGGGCTCAGAGTCCTCCTGCAGGATGGGGCAACATCCCGACCTCCGCTCCACGCTCCCCGCTGCTGTGGGGCTGGAGAAGGAGCCCCGTCCCCACGTCACCTACCGTTGCCGGGGGGCACAGCTCCGGGTCCAGCGGCGTGCGCACGCGGATGAAGCAGAGCCCGAACTGCCCGCGGTGGCGGAAGGGTTGGCTGCACGTGAGCCGCAGGCGATCCCACTTCTGTCCCGCCGCCAACGCCAGGAAATCCGCTGCGGGGTTGTTGGGGGGGAGGGGGGTGGGGGACAGGGCTATGGGGCAGCCCCACACAACCTCTCCGTCCGGCTTCTTGGAGGGTTCGCCTTTACCTTCTTTAAACATGCGGACGCCACAGCGGTTGCGGTCCAGCTTGGAGTCGGCCGGCGTCATCAGCGCGACGCTGGGCACCAGGGTGAGGTAGGGGCGGTCGAGCGGCCACGAGGAGCGACCCACTTCGATCTGCAGGAAGGCGCAGCCCCAGTTCCCTGAATGAAGGCCCAAGGAATCAAATTCAGGGCACGAGGAGCACCCACTGCTCCTCCCGGGGCTCGGAGCACATCCCCTGCGCAATCCCTACCCGCCACGAGCACCAATCCTTCGCTGCAGCCCCTACAAAGGGCACAAGAGGAGAACGCTCGTCCCCACCCCGCAGCCTGAGCCCCCCCTCAATCCTCATACCGACGTCAATGTAGCCGATGGGGATGGCTCTCTCCAGCTGCAGCTCCACCCTCAGCTGCCGGCTGCGTTCCTGGGGGCAGCTGAGCCAGGGTCGGCGGCCGTCGGGGCACAGGAGGTTCTCCACCGGGTAGCGAGGGTCCTGCGGGAGGGGGGCACGGCGCGGTGCTGCTCAGCTCCACGCCCTCGTGCCTGCATCCAGGGAGGGAGAGACGCACATGGAGCTCCCACCCCACCCCGCGGGCACAGACCTGGGAGGAGAAGGACACGACGTGGCTGATCTTCACCGGAGCCATCGGTTCCCGCTGCGTGGGGTCAGCTGGCGGGGCTGGAAGGGAAAAGGTGGCGGTGGGTGGGAGCAGTGCCCCCTCGCACCACAGAGATCCCAGCGCCCCTGCTGCCTCCCAGCCCCGTTCAACGCTCGGTGCGCCCCATTTCCACCCCCCAGCCCCCACACCCGGCCCCACTCAGGCCCCCAGCTGCGCCCCATAGCCCCTCAGCTCCCCACAAACAATCCCCCAACCCCACTCCACCCCAAACGCCCCTCATTTCCACCCACAGCCCCGAGCCCCAGTCGCACCCCACAGTTCCTCAGGCCCACCCCACACACCCCAGTTCCACCCACAGCCCCCAGCCGCGTCCCCAATTCGCACCCCACAACTCCCCTATTCCACCCCCAGCGCCCCACAGCCGTGCCGGCTCTTGGCATCCCGCACCCTGCACGCCCCAGCCCCACACAGAGCCCCACGCTATCCCCCCGCCCCACACACCTCCCCTCCATCCCCAGAACCCCCCCGGGCCGCTCCGTACCGCTCCCACCCGAATCTCCCGCCTAAACTGCACGACTCCTGACCCTTAACCTCTGACCCCGCGACCCACTTCCGGTTCCGGCCCCGCCCCCTCCCAGGCCCTCCCCTCTGACCCCAACGCCCCACCTTCAGGTTCCTGTTTCCGCCCGCTCCAGTTTCCGGTTCCGGTTTCCGCTCAGGTCCGGGCCCTCCCCTCAGGCCCCGCCGCTGTGCACCATGGGATGTGGAGTCCTCCGGCAGAGCCGCGTCACCACCGCGCGGGGCAGGGACCGGCCGCGTGTCCGTTTCCTACGGAGAAACGTGAGGGCTCCGCGGGTGGCGCCGCGCTGACGGCGGGACCGCGCGCCTCTCTCTGGGAGCGGAAATGCGCGACGGTCCCCGACTCTTTGACAGCGCGAAGCGGCGCTTCTGACAGCCGTCCCGCCCCCTCTCGCCGCTGATTGGCCGCCGGCCGAGCGCCGAGCGCTGCGATTGGACGGAAGGGCGGCGAGGTGGGCGGTGATTGGAGGAGCGCGGCGGAAGGAGCTGGCGGCTGGAGGGGGGGGGGGGGCAGCAAGATGGCGGCCGTGCTGGAGGTGGAGGTTGGCGGCCCCGGCGAGCGCGAGGCGGAGGAGGTGGGGGCTCGGAGGGGACTGTGAGGGCCTGGGGGGGTCACGGAGGCGTCATGGGGCCTGTGGTGGCTTGTGGGGTGGGAGGACTGAGGGGCAGGCTGCGGGCCGGGGGCTGTGGGGTGGCCATGGGGGGGTCTCTGGGGGTCCTGGGGTTGCCGTGGGGCCGCGGTCTGGGGCTGCAGAGCTGAAGGAGCCCCCACAGAGCTCTGGGAGGAGGGCAGTGCCCTTCTGTGTGCTTGGTGCCATGGGTGCTGCTGGGGGCACAGCACAGGTAGAGGTGCTCCAGGGAGGAGGGGAGGTGCAGTGGGTTTCCCCAGAAATTGGTGGCTTGAGTGAAGGGTCTCAGGTGCTGGGGGTTGTGTTGGGCTTTGGGCGCTCTCTGTTTGCTGAGCAGATCAGCGGCGGGAGAGGGGAGGGCCTCAGCTTGTGCTGTGGAGGGTCAGGGTGGGTATTTTGGATAACTTCTTCCTAAGAGCGGCCAGGCGTTGTGACAGGCTGCCTAGGGAAGCGGGGGCAGCTCTGTCCCTGGAGGTGCCCATGAGCTGTGTGGATGTGGCACTGAGAGACGTGGTTTAGTGCAAAGGCAGAAGACACTGAGTACTGCTGAGCAGAGCCCGGCCCCATCCTCCTGACTCCTGTCATTTAGATCCTGACCAGCATCACTCAGATCCCCCTCTCATCCTTCTCTCCCCCAGGTGCTCACCCTGTCCCCATCAGGAGTTGCTCCATGCCCCCCATCTCTGCACCCTCACTGAGCTCTCCCCAGCAGTTCCATGCTGCATGGAGCTGGGGAGCCCAGCACTGGGTGCAGTGCTCCAGGTGTGGCCCCCCCAGGGCAGAGTAGAGCAGAGGGGAGGAGCACCTCCCTGCCCTGCTGGCCTTGTGCAGTGCCCACCGAGGAACCATTGGTCTTCTTGGCCACCAGGGCACACTGCTGCCTCATAGTCAACTGCTGGCCGACCAGGACACCGCTGTCCGTCTTGGCCATGGGGACACACTGCTGCTTCATGGTTGGCCAGCAGGGCCCCCAGGTCCTTCTCCACGGAGCTGCTTTCCCTGGTCTGTGGTCCTCAGAAGGGAGATTCCTGTCTTGCCTCTGGTAGAGAGCACCTGGCGCAGTTTTCTGTCGCAACGTGGGCAGAAATTCCCTCCTCTTTGTGCATAAAAGTGCAAAGAACTCTCCTAGCTGCTGCTGTCTCCTGCAGGAGAGGTGTCACGCTGCGCTGGGTGCTCACCTGGTCCTGCAGCCTTGGAACTCTTCGGTGCCACAGAGCAAACAGCTCACGGTGCTGCTGCTGCACTGGTTGCATCCCTTCCCCAGGGGGTGGTGGTTCTCTGAACATCTCAGCAAGGAGCATTGGTTCTGTGGTGACTTGGGGGAAGCTGGGGAATAGCACAGGAGTTTCCTTCAGAGCCCACGGTGCTGTGTGTGAGGAAAGAAGGGGACATTGGTCACGGAGGAGGCAGAGGGCAGAAGAGATGGTTAGCAATGGCTTCTTTTAGTGCGCTGCGCAGCACGGAGCTCCCAGAGCAACACCAGCCCTTTGTCCCAGCACCTTCCTCGAACCCAGTGCCTCCCCCAGCCAAGTACACCCAGCTCTCTGAGCTCCAAACCCCGGGGAATGCTGCCTGCGTCACGCAGAGGAGCGTCGCACCGTTGTGCTCCACATCCAGGATGCGTTACCCAAGCTGTCCCGGCAGCTTCACACGGCACAGGGTCGCGGCGTTGGCCGGGTGCTGGTGTTTTCACTCTGTTTCAAGCACTGAACTGGGTCCTGTGGAGCTTGTCAGGTTGGGTTGGAGCCCTGCTGGGTCGGTTTGGGGTGAGATTTGGCAGGATTAGGGCCGTCAGGAACCCACTGATGCCAGCAAGAGGCTGTGATTTCGTAGAACCTCTGGCTTGCAGGGAGTTAGAGTATCCCAAATTGGAAGGAGCCCGTGAAGATCATCAAGTCCAACTCGAGGATGTTGTTTCCATCTGTTTGCTTCTCAGAGTTCCAGGCAGAGCACTGCTCTTCCAGCAGGCCAGAAAGCTCAGAGGAGAGCTCTGGCATCTCCCAGATCTGCATCCTGCAGCTGCTCAGCACCGCAGCACTTCTCAGCACCCTCAGAGACCGCGTCTCCTGTGGGTGTTGCTCAGGGACAAGGTGCCACTGCAGGCATCTTGCCTTGCACTGCTCCTTTTCCTGCCTGGGGACAATTAGGACAATTAGGGAGCGGAAAGGAAGCGTGGCACCTGAGCCCAGAGCTGTGTGGCACGGCCCTGGGGACACGGCAGGAGCGTGGGGACAAAGGTCGGAGCTGCGCCCTCGCGCACGTGTCTCGCCGTGCTGGAGCGTGATAGCAGAGTCCTTGCTGTGACTTCCCTTGGGTCCCCTTAGGGCTTCTCACGCCCGTCTGAGCGCTGAGAAACGTGTGCAGGGAGGTGACCTGGTGCTGGAGACCGCTTTGGTTATAAAGCAAAGGTTGAAAGCCCTGGGAGCAAGGTGGAAGGCAGAGCCAAGGGTCCCCCCTTTCCAAGTCCCGGGCTTGGAAGTTTCCTCCTCGTATTTCAGAAGCTTCCCTGTGGTCTCTGGGAAGAGCTTTGCCATCTGCTGCTGCCTGCAGGGATCGAGTGTCTGTGAGCAGCCAGACTCCATATGGGAGCTCCTGCAGCCCGCAGCGTTTGCACGGCGCAGCCTCGCTCACGTGTTGGGGGAAATAAAGAAAGCAAAGAAGCCAACCCTTGAGGCTGGCGTTGCTGCTCCAGCTTTGGTGTTGGTTTTTTTTGTCTCCTCAGGTCGACCTTTCGCACCTGTCCCCAGAAGAGAGATGGAGGTGAGTGTGTGCTGGGAGCAGAGCTGTGCTGAGAGCTCAGGGGACGCGTCCGCCTTCCCCACCTGGTGCTTTTTGCCAAAGGGGGGGGAGGAGGCTCTTTAAAAAGGCAGAGCTAACGCTTGTCCTTCAGGATGCTTACTGCTTCTCCCACCTTTCCTCTTGGCTGAGCCAGTTTCAGGCAGATGCTTGCTGAGAAGCCCACTGGGGCTCGTCTGCTCTCATTATCAACTTCTTGAAAATTCCTAAAGAACAGAGAACTGGCCTTGCGCATTGGGTTGGGATTTTTTTTCCTAACCAGAACCATCTTTTCAGCTTTAAGACCCCAGTGCAAGGCTGTTAGGCGTCCTCATTCTGCCCTGGCTCGCCGCCAGGCAGCACTGCATGCAGGAAACCACAGGTGTCAGCAGAGAACCGCTCCGTGGCCGTCACTTGTTGCGGGCTGCACGGTGCTGGGGTTGCCCAGGCTGCAGCTGGGGCGGGCTGGCTGGACGCTGGGCTCCGAGGAGCGACTTGTAGAGCTGCCCTCCTCCCTTTTTGCAGCCATGCCTGCAGTGCAGGCAGCCCTGCCGTGCCCTTAGCCTGCTCTGTGCCCTCCTGCTCTTTATCTGCCTTCTCCCTCGTGCCGCAGGGTGGAACACGCGCTGATGCACGCCAAGCACCGTGGCCACGAGGCCATGCACGCCGAAATGGTCCTCATCCTCATCGCCACGCTGGTGGTGGCACAGCTCCTGCTGGTTCAGTGGAAGCAGAGGCACCCCCGCTCCTACAACGTAAGTGTCAGCCAGGAGCCTTGCCAGGAGCGTGGTTTGATGTAGGGCTTTAATACCAGGCCAAAGAAGGAGCCGATTTCACGTGCTGTGTTAATGGGGATGCAGAAAGGGACCGGGGCTGTGCTTGGAGCAAGGGGATGAACCCCATGGCTTTCTTACCGTGGTGGATGTTTCCAGGCAGTACCTGTCACCCTCTGTGAAATGCAAACCCAACCTGCCTTGAGCCAGCGTAACGTGCCCCTCCTCTGTCCTTGCAGATGGTCACCCTCTTCCAGATGTGGGTAGTGCCTCTGTATTTCACGATAAAGCTGTACTGGTGGAGGTTCCTGGTGGTCTGGGTGCTCTTCTCAGCGGTCACAGCTTTCGTCACCTTCAGGGCCACTCGGAAACCCCTGGTGCAGACGACGCCCAGGTGAGTGCAAGCAGCTCTGGGGAAAGCTCAGCCCCAGGGGGTGAGCGCGACAAGGAGCTTTCAGGTTTCAGTGCCACAAGTCATGGTCTTCAACTTCTGCTATTGGAAGTCTGAGACGGTGGGCTGCCATGGCAGAGGCAGATCTGTAGCCTGAATTAAATTTCCAACCTCTGATGCCGTGGGGAGTTGAAATGCCTAACTTGGAAGAGTGAAACTTCAGGCGCTCGATGCGGTTCCGTTCCTTCAGGGGAAACAAAGTGGTCAGCCTCTCGTTTTGAATTTTTGCAGGCTGGTTTATAAGTGGTTCCTGCTAATATACAAGATGAGCTACGCCACTGGAATCGTGGGGTACATGGCGGTGATGTTTACACTGTTTGGTCTTAATTTATTATTCAGGTGAGTGAATCTCTTGGGTCCGAGTGGCGGGGCAGTGATGTGACAAACCACGGGGAATGAGTCAAAGCCAACTGCTGAATGGGGCAGGAGACCAAAGAGACTTCTGGGGTGTCCTGTCTCCACTGATGGGGTTGTAGTGAGATGCTGATGGCTGAGGCTGCTGGGGAGCCCAGCTTCCAGGTGCTGGCAGCTCCCTCTTGCCCTGTGCCTGTCCAGACTGGGGGCCGCGGTGGGATTTTCTTTGCTCATCCGATAAACCTCCAGCAAGCAGCCAGCCCGGATCTGGTGGTAGCAGAGGGCCCTATCCCAAGCCAGCTTTCATTTCAGAGAGGTTAATTCCTTCCTGAATAATGAGCAGACCTGGCAGCAGCCAGCAGGGACGCGGAAGTGTTAAGTGGGGGCTTATTTGGAGCTGATGTGCCTAACCCTAGCCCTGCAGCAAAGCTCATTATGTCATTTGTTGTAGAATCAAACCAGAAGATGCAATGGACTTTGGCATCTCTCTCCTCTTCTATGGTCTCTACTATGGGGTCCTGGAGCGGGACTTTGCGGAGATGTGTGCGGACTACATGGCCTCCACCATCGGGGTGAGTGAGGTAACAGGGAGCTTGGGGCAGGCTGCTTGCAGCAGGAGCTTTTTCCTCCCCCGGATGGAAAGGTGCATCAGAATTGACCCGAGCCTTTAAAATCTCCGGTGCTGAAGAGTGGTTGTGTTTTTGGGGCCATGTCCTAGGTGCATTAATTCTTTATTTGTAGCCACAAGGGAAAGTTGCACCCGTGGCTCATACCCACTGCAGCTTGTGCAGTGGACCGGGCCTGTGTTCCTGCAGTGGTGGCCTAAAATACAGTACATTGCAAAAAGTGAACTAGAGCCCCTGTGGGGTGGAATCACATTCCTCCTTTGCAGGATTTCTTTAGGGCTCTGAGGACTTTGCATCCTTCTCCTCCTCCTCTCCAGGTTCACTGCTCTGCTCGTTGGAGGTTCTGGCTGCAGGACCCAACTTTCTGTGGAGAAGGACTTGGGGTCCCGGTGGCCAAGAAGGCCAATAATGTCCTGGTTGGCCAGCGGTTGGCCAACACTTGACCATAAGGCAGCAGTGTGTCCTGGTGGCCAAGAAGGCCAATGGAGTCTTGGTTGGCCAACAGTTAGCCAACAGTTGACCATGAGGCAGTGATGTGCTCTGGTGGCCAAGAAGGTCAATGGAGTCTTGGTTGGCCAACAGTTAGCCAACAGTTGACCATGAGGCAGCGATGTGCCCTGGTGGCCAAGAAGGCCAGTAGTGTCCTGGTTGGCCAACGGTTGGCCAACAGTTGACCATGAGGCAGTGATGTGCCCTGGTGGCCAAGAAGGCCAATAGTGTCCTGGTTGGCCAACGGTTGGCCAACAGTTGACCATAAGGCAGCAGTGTGTCCTGGTGGCCAAGAAGGCCAATGGAGTCTTGGTTGGCCAACGGTTGGCCAGCAGTTGACAACAGGCTGACCATGAGGCAGCATTGTGCCCTTCTTGGCCAAGGAGGCCAATGGAACCCAGTGCTGGGCTCCGCAGCTCTAAGCAGACAGGGAACTGCTGTAGTTCTCCCCCAGATGGATCCGTAAGAAGGTTTTTCAGCCCCAGAAGCTCAGGCTCTGCCCCAGCCCTCCCTAACGCTCCGCTCCGTCGTTGCTCAGTTCTACAGCGCCTCGGGGATGCCCACCAAGCACCTCTCCGACAGCGTCTGCGCCGTCTGCGGCCAGCAGATCTTCGTGGACGTCAACGAGGAGGGGATCATCGAGAACACGTACCGCCTCTCCTGCAACCACGTGTATCCTTCTCCTCCTCGGCCTTGCGCTGCGCCGCGGACGAGCCCCGCAGCTTTCCCTGCCCGCCATTAAAAAAAAACGCGGCATCCCGGGCTGCTTGCTCTGCTGATTTTTGCAAATGGTGCTCGGCCGTGCGCTGGCCGATCTGGCACAGAAATGGACAAACGTCTCCGCCCCGTGTGGAATTTCCAGCACCTGCAGCTGCGCTTTCAGTTCCGAAAGTGGAAGCGGCGGCGGCGGCGGCGGCTTCGTTCAGCTCCGCTGATGAATTGGGGTTTTTTTTTTGTTTTGTTTTGTTTTGTTTGTTTTTCTTCCTGCTCTGACTCAGGGGTGGGGACGGGAATGTGCTGTCCCACTGTCTGCAGCCAGGTGCTTTCCCGGCTGCTCCCTGAGCAAAGCTCGGCGCCTCGGAGCGCTGCAGGGTGGCAGAAGCGGGGGGAGGGAACCCCCTCACCCAGCTGCCCCGTGGGTGAGGAGCCAGCCTTGCCTTTCCCCACAGCCAGACCACATGGTTCTGGTTACGTCCGCGTCACACGTTCCTGTGACTCCTCGGGTTTTTGTTTGGGTGTGGGCAAATCCCTCCGCTGCTCCGACAGCGCCCGGCAGCGGGGTCATAAGAGAATCATCGACGGAACCGGTGAGCTGTTGCAGCTGGGGCGTGTGATGCACGCATGATGCGCAGAGGTGCTGTCAGGCCGTGCAGACCTTCCCACCCCCTCCCCAGGGGTTGCCCACGCCCCGCTGCCGGCTCCTGCCCTCCCCATGCTGCTCCCCAGGGTCTTCCTTCGGTCTCAACCCCTTCCTCTGTGCCTGGAAGGCGCCGGGCCTTCAAAGAAAGGGTTTTGCAACGCCGCCATCCTCACCCAGCACTGGCGCTTCCCGTGTCCTGCGTGCGGGGCCGGTTCCTCCCAGTTTGACACAGCCCCATTTCCTCATGCTCGGTCATCCCCTACCCCCAGGAGATTCCCCTTAACGCGTCGCTCTCCAGCTTCCACGAGTTCTGCATCCGCGGGTGGTGCATCGTCGGGAAGAAGCAGACGTGTCCGTACTGCAAAGAGAAGGTGGATCTCAAGAGGATGTTCAGCAACCCGTATCCTTCGCCCCGTGCGGGAGCAGCCCCCGGTCCTAGAGCCACAGGAGCCAAAAAAAGCACGGAACCGTCGAGTCCTAGAGTGGGGCGGGTTGGAAGGGGCTGGAACAATCGTCCGGTTGCGGGCAGGCGTGACCACGGAGCGCGTCAGTCTCACATAGCACTGAGTTCAGGATGTCAGGCTGCACGGCTGAGCGGCTCCACGTGCAAAATAGAATGACAGAGTGGTTTGGGTGGGAAGGGACCTTGAAAATCACCCGGTCCCAGCCCCCTGCTGCAGGCAGGGACACCTCCCTCCAGCCCAGGTTGATCACAGCCCCATCCAGCCTGGCCTTGAGTGCTTCCATGGTGGGGAGGGGAACAGATCCGCGTGGCATAGCCGGGCATTTTTCCCACCTGCCTAGCCAGCAGATGGCGAGAGCTGAGCTGAAACCCCCCCAACTTCAAGCGAACTTGGTGCTTCCTTCACTCGCAGCCACTCAGCTGGGAGCGGCCGCACGTCATGTACGGGCAGCTGCTGGACTGGCTGCGCTACCTGGTGGCCTGGCAGCCCGTCATCATCGGCCTGGTGCAGGGCATCAACTACATCCTGGGCTTGGAGTAAGGGCGGGCGAGCGGGCAGCCCGGGCATCCCCGCCGCGGACACAGCACAGCACAGCGCCGGCCGCGTCCGTCCGTCCGTCCCGTCCGTCCGTCCCCACGTTGGGGCTCGGCCCCCCCCCCCCCCCCCCCCTCCCGGGGAAGCTTGGGAAGCGGCGGCGAGGACTCGACCTCTTCCTCCCCGCCACGGACCGGTTTTTTCTTTTTAAAAAAGCGATTTCTTTTCAAACGAAGAGGTCGTCGAAACGCGAACTGCGAACTTGCTGTCGTCGGCCGAGAGACGGATCGGCCCCGGCCCTGGGCTCCGGGATGGATCTCCCAGTCCTGCAGCTGAAGGAAGGGAAGAAGCCGGGGGGGGGGGGGATCGGGCTTTGCTTGGTCGGACTGAGGCTCGCCCCCGGGCTCGTCTGTTCTGCGCTTGGAAAAGGCCGAGCCCGGCACGCCAGGACGCACGGCTGCCCCAAAACGGACCAGACCCCGTCAGCTCGGGCTCAGGGAGAGGACGGAGCCGAGCCGGAGCCCGACGGCTTTTTTTTTTTTTTGTACGTCGTCTTTTCTACGCGGCCCCGCGCTGTCCTTGGGGGGGGGCTTCACCCTGTACCCCCGCTCTATGGCAACGGAAGGAGAAAGACGGAGCCGCGGGGCCGGGCAGCGGCTGCTCCGCTTCCCCACGGGGCTCGTGGTCGGTGACGTGGCACGGCGGTGACAGCGACCCACGGGGCTGCGTCCTGCGGGGGCCGTCGCCCACCCTGGCCCCGTCGGGGCGAGGAGCGGCTCCGCTGGTGCCGCGCGTAACGCCGACCCGGAGCGACGTCGCGGTGCCGGCCTCGGGGCGGCGGAGGGCCGCGGTGCCCGTCGGCGAGCTGCCGGTGCCCAGCTGGGAACGGTGAACGAGAAATAAAATGCCACCAAACGCAGCCGGCGTCCGGGGGATTTGCTCCGTTCATTAACGCCGGCGCCGCGGCCGAGGGATGGAGGAGGAGGAGGAGGAGGAGGAGGAGGAGCGGGGGTTCCCCTCGCTGTCATCCCCCAGCTGGGATCCGCGCTGTCCCGACCGCGGGGACGTCCCCGGCTCCTCTCGGTTTACGGGAAAAGGAGAAGGAAGAGCAGCGCCGTGACTCACCGCTGCCGGCCCATAAAACGGCGCCGTCCCGGGCGCTGCCGCACGATGGCTCCGTGTCCCCGCCCCGACGGTACGGGCACGGCGCTCCGGGTACGGGGGTGGGGGGTGATGGGGGTTCGGGGGCCGCCGCCCGGCGCTCAGCCCCGTCTGTGCCCGCAGTGCCCCCCGGCCGCCTGCTGCTGCCCTTGCTCTGCTGCGCCTTCGTCTCCTGCAG